>NC_091469.1:361199512-361352012 GCF_036971445.1 Narcine bancroftii | reverse complement strand
TTGGGTTATTTCCAGGTTCCAAGATTTTCTCATCATTTGTTAAATGACAAGAGTGCTTCCTTATTGCCACCAACCTTCAGGATGCTGCAGCTCACTGAAAATATTATCCATTGATTTGAATGGGCAAGGAACGGGGTAGATTTTCCAAGGAGACTCCTCTCTTCCCTGACAAATTCTGAATACAGTAAAATCCCCAATCTCTGCCACCTACAGGGATCATGGATGCTGAATTTGTGAATTTTCCAGTTGACTGAGACACAATTTTACAATGCCTCGCTAACACACCTGCATTAGGAATACACCATTTAAAAGTCAGAAGACAGCAAATAGTGATTTGGAAAAAAAAAAATCAAAATTGTAGTCCTTAATTATGTAAAGTTCACTTCAATCAGGTAATTCCTGTAACTTACAAAATTTAAATTTGAACATCAATTGCTGGTACTGTAACAGTATTGCACTAACCATCATAATTAATCACCTCCCCTACAGATACAACCTTATATAAGAACATAAGGAATAGGAGGAAGAGGAGGCCATCTGGCCTGTTGAACTTGCTCCACCATTCAGTGAGATCATGGCTGATCTGATGATGGACTCATCTCCACCTACCTGCCTTTTCTTTATCCCTTAATTCCTTTACTATGTAAAAAAAAATCTATCCAACCTCATCTTAAATATATTAACTGAGGTTGCCTCCACTGCTTCATTGGGCTGCAAATTCTGGAAAAAGCACTTCCTCTTCATCTCCATCCTAAATCTACTACCCTGAATTTTGAGACTGCGTCCCCTAGTTCTGGTCTCCTTCATCAATGAAACAACTTACTTGCCTCTATCTTATTTATTCCTTTTGTAATTTTATGTTTCAGTAAGATTCTCCCTCATTCTTCTAAATTCCAGTCCCATAAGACTATCTCTCCTCATAGGGTGAGATCCTTCATCTCTGGAATAAACCTGGTGAACTCAAGTAAGGACACCTGAACTGTATGCAGTACTTCAGAAGTGGCCTCACCAGAACCTTATACAATTGCAGTATAACTTTTCTGCTCTTAAATTCCATCTCTCTAGTAATAAAGGACAATATTCCATTTTCCACCTTGATAGCCTGCTGCACCTGTAAAGTAACCTTTTGTGATTCATATAACCATTTACAGCACAGAAACAGGCCATGTCGGCCCTTCAAGTCCGTACCGGTTCACTTGAACAACTCCACTAGTTCCTCCACAAACTCCTGAGGAAGTAGAGGCTTTCTTCATGATGCCATTGGTGTGTTGGTTCCAAGAAAGTTCTTCCGAGATAGTGACTCCCAAGAACCTACATTTGCGCATCCTCTCAGACCGTGTGAAAAGTGCTGACAGCTAGCTGCTTCGACTGCACAAGCCCTCAATTCCTTCTTCATATCAGCATGCTGCAATCACTTGTCAGTTAAATGAAAATCTGATCTTCCAATTTTCCATCCAAGGTGGATGACCTCACATTTACTAAGGTTGTACCCCATCTGCCAGACCCTTGCCCACTCAATAAACCTATCTTTATCTCTGCAGACTAACCATATCCTCAGTACAATTTGCTTCTCCACTCAATTTAGTGTAATCAGCAAAATTAAATATACTACACTCTGTCCACCTTTCTAGATCATTTATGTATAATTGTGAAGAGTTGTGAACCCAGCACCAACCTCTGCACCACACTGTTCACCACCAATTGCCAACCAGAAAGAACACCACTCTCTGCTTGCTATTGGTTAACCAATAGCACTATCCATGCTAATACATCACCCCCAACTCAATCCATCCTTCTGGTAATCCAGGTAAACAATGTCCATTTGCTGTCCTCTATCTACCACACTTGTATCCTCAAAGAACTCCAGTAAATTTGTCAAACAGGACCTGCCTTTACTGAATCCATGCTGTCTTCCTGATGGATCCACTTTATTCCAGATGCCTAGCTATTTATTTTTTAATGAATGCCTCAAGCATTTTCACATCTACAAATGTTAAACTAACTAGCCTATAGTTCCCTGTCTTTTGTTTATATCCTTTTATGAATAGTGGCATGATATTTTCCATCTTCCCATTCACTAGGACTTGCCCAGAGAATTTTAGTAAACTATCAACAAAGCCTCAGCTATAATGTCTGCCATTTCTTTCAGTCGGATCAGAGGACTTGTCTATCTCAAGTTTTATGAGTACTTCCAGGTCCTTAACTCCCACCTGTCTTTGATTATTCGACATGACCATCATCATTAAGACTGACACAAAATAATCATTCAAAGCCTGAGCCATTTCTCATTGCCCAATATCAGTTCCCCCTTCCACCATCTTGAATATCATTACTAAATTGTTATCCTTTCTTCTTTGGCTTGGCTTCGCGGACGTTTGTGGCTGACAAGTCTGATGCGGGACAGGCAGACACGGTTGCAGCGGCTGCAGGGGAAAATTGGTTGGTTGGGGTTGGGTGTTGGGTTTTTCCTCCTTTGCCTTTTGTCAGTGAGGTGGGCCCTGCGGTCTTCTTCAAAGGAGGTTGCTGCCCGCCAAACTGTGAGGCGCCAAGATGCACGGTTTGAGGTGATATCAGCCCACTGGCGGTGGTCAATGTGGCAGGCACCAAGAGATTTCTTTAGGCAGTCCTTGTACCTTTTCTTTGGTGCACCTCTGTCACGGTGGCCAGTGGAGAGCTCGCCATATAACACGATCTTGGGAAGGCGATGGTCCTCCATTCTGGAGACGTGACCCACCCAGCGCAGCTGGATCTTCAGCAGCGTGGACTCGATGCTGTCGACCTCTGCCATCTCGAGTACTTCAACGTTGGGGATGAAAGCGCTTCAATGGATGTTGAGGATGGAGTGGAGACAACGCTGGTGGAAGCGTTCTAGGAGCCGTAGGTGGTGCCGGTAGAGGACCCATGATTCGGAGCCGAACAGGAGTGTGGGTATGACAACGGCTCTGTATACGCTTATCTTTGTGAGGTTTTTCAGTTGGTTGTTTTTCCAGACTCTTTTGTGTAGTCTTCCAAAGGCGCTATTTGCCTTGGCAAGTCTGTTGTCTATCTCATTGTCGATCCTTGCATCTGATGAAATGGTGCAGCCGAGATAGGTAAACAGGTTGACCGTTTTGAGTTTTGTGTGCCCGATGGAGATGTGGGGGGGGTTGGTAGTCATGGTGGGGAGCTGGCTGATGGAGGACCTCAGTTTTCTTCAGGCTGACTTCCAGGCCAAACATTTTGGCAGTTTCCGCAAAGCAGGACGTCAAGCGCTGAAGAGCTGGCTCTGAATGGGCAACTAAAGCGGCATCGTCTGCAAAGAGTAGTTCACGGACAAGTTTCTCTTGTGTCTTGGTGTGAGCTTGCAGGCACCTCAGATTGAAGAGACTGCCATCCGTGCGGTACCGGATGTAAACAGCGTCTTCATTGTTGGGGTCTTTCATGGCTTGGTTCAGCATCATGCTGAAGAAGATTGAAAAGAGGGTTGGTGCAAGAACACAGCCTTGCTTCACTCCATTGTTAATGGGGAAGGGTTCAGAGAGCTCATTGCTGTATCTGACCCGACCTTGTTGGTTTTCGTGCAGTTGGATAATCATGTTGAGGAACTTTGGGGGACATCTGATGCTTAGAATTGTTATTCTAAGCACAGCCATTTCCTCATTATCCAAAATCAATTCCTCTTTCTCATCATCCAATGGACCAAACAAATATATTTATTTCCATTTTTTTTGCCAGTTGATTGGGTTGTCGGTTGCTTGAATTCTGCATACAAGGGATTTAAATGTACTGCATTTGCTTTGCCTACAAACCCCAATGAATGCATGTCTAGGATCAGGGAAAGATTGCTCATATCAATTTTCAAACAAAACAATCACAAGTCATGTCAATTTATTCAATGATAAAAGCAACAAGTGAGGAATTGCACTGCAGTCTTCATATTTTTTCTTCAAGCAGGTGACACAAGAAGCAGCATTTTATGACGGAAATTAAATTCACAAAAGAGAAGTTGGGAGAACGCAGATGTGCCTGCTACTGCTGTCGAGGGCAATTATCTGCAGATAATGGTAAGCGGTCTTCTTCTGACATTTCATTTTGTCAAGTTGACAACATAATGTTGCAGTATCAGCTAGAATGACTGAATAAATTATACAGGTTAAGATCATTCCGTAAATCTGTCTTATCTGAAGGAAATTCCCTTGAAAATGTGCATTTTATGCAAATTAATTGACCAAAGAGCCTGACTCGATTAACTGTTGAAATATTCATGAATATCCATGCAATTACAATGTAATGTCACATTGAGTAATTGGAAATCTTCATTTTCTAGCCATTTTATTAATATCATAAAATATTTTCAAATATTTGTTAACATTACTAGTTAAAATTCATACATATGGCTATTCTTCATAGACTACAACTCTACTTCAATACCATTATTCCCTCAGTGCTGATCAAGAAACTACAAACTCTAGGCCTCTATACCCCCTCTGCAACTAGATCCTTGACTTTCTCGTTAGAAGACCTCAGTCAGTATGAATTGGAAACAATTATCAACACAGATGAACCCCAAGGATGTCTGCTTAGCCCTACATGTTATACATCTGTGTGGCTAGGAAGTTTGGTGATGACACCACAGTTCTCAGCATAATCACAAAAGGTGAGGAAGAAGTGTACAGAAGGGAAATGCTGACAATGTCAGTAACACCAAGGAGTTCTTTGTGGACTTCAGGAGGAAGTCAGGGGAACATGACTAGGTCATCAGCGAGCGTTCAGTTGTAGAGAAGGTAAAGAAGTTAAAACCCTTGGGTGTCAACATCTCCAAGGATTTGTCTGCAGCCTCCAGACAAATAATAAAGAAGGCTTGCCAGGGGCTATACTTTGTGAGGTGTCTGAGAAGGTTTGGTGTGTCACTGAAGACTCTTGTAAACTTCAGCAGGTGTACTGTGGAGAGCATTCTGGCTGGTTGCATCACTGCTTGGTATGAAGGGGCCTCCTTTCAGAACAAGAATAAACTCCAGATGGTTATTAACTCTGCCTGTGACATCACAGGAACTAGATATCACTCCATTGAGGACATCAACACAAGGCAGTATCTTAAAAAAGCAGCCTCTATTTTCAAAAACCTCCACCATCCAGGCCACTCTGCTCCCATTGGGGAAAAGGTACAGGAGCCTAAAGATTCAGCAGCACAGGGACAGCTTCTTCCCTACTGCCATCGTATTTCTGAATAATCAGTGAACCAAAGTCGCTGCCTTACTTTTCATGCACTACTGTTATTATTTTATTTTTATAGTAAGGCCATCAGATGGTTATAATATGTTTGCTCTGTGACGCTGCTGCAAAACACTAAATTTCATGACTTGTTCATGACAATAAATCCTGATTCTGAAAAAAACAGTCAAACATGGATAACAGTATGTATTTTAAAAATATGCTTTTAATGTAACTGTCAACAGCGGGGCAAATCGTGGAAGAGGACCTACTGTTCATCGCTGCTGACAAGGCTCCTTTCTCAGAGCTTTCCTGCCTTTGGTGAATTGTTTGGGATTTACTTTAATATGTAGAAGATGACTCCGCCTGTACACTATCCATTGAAATCGAAGCATGCCATCAGAAATAATCATTTACATGCTATTCACAGAAATTTGCCAGTTGCAATTAAAACTGCCACAAATTAAATGATAGGACCATATTTTCAGGACAATATTATGGTGGGGTTTTTTTTAAATAGGCAGCTAACACATTAAAAGTGTTTTCCAGTTACAAATATATCTGTGGGTCTCTTCTAAGTCTTTGGCTTGGCTTCGCGGACGAAGATTTATGGAGGGGGTAAAAGTCCACGTCAGCTGCAGGCTCGTTTGTGGCTGACAAGTCCGATGCGGGACAGGCAGACACGGTTGCAGCAGCTGCAGGGGAAAATTGGTTGGTTGGGGTTGGGTGTTGGGTTTTTCCTCCTTTGCCTTTTGTCAGTGAGGTGGGCTCTGCGGTCTTCTTCAAAGGAGGTTGCTGCCCGCCAAACTGTGAGGCGCCAAGATGCACGGTTTGAGGCGTTATCAGCCCACTGGCGGTGGTCAATGTGACAGGCACCAAGAGATTTCTTTAGGCAGTCCTTGTACCTTTTCTTTGGTGCACCTCTGTCACGGTGGCCAGTGGAGAGCTCGCCATATAACACGATCTTGGGAAGGCGATGGTCCTCCATTCTGGAGACGTGACCCATCCAGCGCAGCTGGATCTTCAGCAGCGTGGTCTCGATGCTGTCGACCTCTGCCATCTCGAGTACTTCGACGTTAGGGATGAAAGCGCTCCAATGGATGTTGAGGATGGAGCGGAGACAACACTGGTGGAAGCGTTCTAGGAGCCGTAGGTGATGCCGGTAGAGGACCCATGATTCGGAGCCGAACAGGAGTGTGGGTATAACAACGGCTCTGTATACGCTTATCTTTGTGAGGTTTTTCAGTTGGTTGTTTTTCCAGACTCTTTTGTGTAGTCTCTTCTAAGAGCAGCGTTTAATAAAAGGCTAAATTTCAATTCTATGAATAATATAGCCTTCAAGATGTAAATCTTTACAAAAACTGATATAGTTGTTAATACCAGGACACAAATGAGTGTAACCACAAAATATGAGATGGAAGGATGATACAGACCATTTCATAACTTGTACTTATAGAGCACCTTTTAAGAAGCAGTGTGGCATCAAAACCAGAGTCAAATTGTGCATCAATAGTGTACCGAAGGCAATGCGATAAACAGTCAGATCATTCTGCAGGTAGAGGTGAAAAAGTTGCATAAGAACTAGGAACAGGTGGAAGCTACCAGGCCAGTCGAGTGTGCTCCACCATTCTCTAAAATTATGGCTGATCCACCTTCATTCCTTTTCTCCAGAACACTACTAAACCAAAACCTATCTGTGGCTTAAATATATTTAATGAGGCAGCCTTTACTGTTTCTTTGGGCAGAGAATTCTCATTTCACTACTTTCTTACAAATATTCCTCTTCATCTCTGTTCTAAATCTACTGCCCTGAATTTTGAGGTTATGTCTCATTGTTCTTGTCTCACCTACCAGTGGAAACAACATTCCTGCCTCTATCTTTTTCTCTCCCTTTCATAATTTTATGTATTTCTATAAGATCCCTTCTTATTCTGCAAAATTCCACCAAGTTTTGTCCCAGATAATTCAATCTCTCTTGATAACCTAACCCTTTCATCTCCTGGGAAACCACCTCTGCACCACCTCCAAAGCCAGTGATTCTTTTTCAAATAGAATGGCTCACAGTTCTCCAGGTGTGGCCTCCCAATATACTGTACAGTTGCAGCAGAACCTCCTTGCTCTTAAATTTAATCCTTTGAGCGAGGGGCAGCATTCTCTTTGCCGCCTTGATTACCCTTTGCGCATATATGGTGAACTGCTGTACACTCTTTAATATGGCTCTGTCCTGTCCTGTGGCTGTGCGTGTGACTCCTCCCTCTTGACCCTGTATAAAGGCTCCAAAACCACAACTCCTCCCCAGAAATCTGGATCACAGCACAGGATGATCTTCAAGTTTATTGTAAATAAAAGCCAATTGTTCCCTAACTCTTGTCTTTTGAGTTATTGATAGTGCATCAACCTACAAAGTAAACTTTTGCAATTTATTATCAAGTACACCCAAGTCCCTTTCCACAACAGAAAAATTTAACTATTAATCTGTTCTACTATTTTCTTTTTCCAAGTGCATGACTTTTCATTTACCAACATTGTACTCCATCTGCTCTTGTCCACACACTTAATCTATCTAAAACTCTTTAGAATCTCCCCATCCTCTTCACATCTTTCCTTTCCACTCAATTTAGCATCAACAATCCAATAAATGCTGCATTCAGTCATCTCTTTCAAATCATTGAGGTAAACAGTTCCAGCACTCTGCTCACCAATGACTGCCAACCAGGGAATCATCCATTTATCCTAACTCTCTGCCTGATATTGGTTAACCAATCATCTATCCATACTAATATATTACCCCCAACTCCATGCATTCTTATCTCATGGTTAAGACTTTTAGTGTGGCACCTTTTCAAATGTCTTGGAAATCCAAGTATATCCAACTTCTGTCTGTTTCCCCTCTAGCCACTCCTCTTGTTATATCCTTAAAGAATTCCAGTACATTTGTTAAACATTCCCTTTTGACCAATCCATGATGTCTGCCTGAAGATCAATTTCTATCTCAATTTCTTCCTTAATGATAAATTCAAGCATTTTCCCAACTACAGATACAAATAGAACTGCCTTTTGCTGACATCCTTTTTCAACAATAGCATGTCATTTGGTGTCTTTCAATTTGGTGGTATCTGCCTAGAGTTGCCTTTTAAAGCCTTCCCAATCTTTTAGTTTCCTACAACTCTTGGTGACTTTGTAGGCATGAATTTTTAATTTGATGTCTTCCTTTATTTTCCTCATTATCCAATGCTAGTTCTTCCTACCCTTACTATTCTTATTTTCAACGGGAATATAGTTCTGTCAAGCGGTGAAAAAGCTCTTTGAAAGTCCTCCATTGTACCTCAACTAGGGGCCTGTGTAGTTGCAGAGGCTGCAGGCGTGCTCATGGTGAATCCAAGGATACTCAGTGTCTCTGAAGGGATACTCTTGCTACTCTCTCTTACTGCAATATTAATGGAGATTTTTTTTTCTGACTTACAGTGGGCAAAAGGAAATTTTGTGTAATATTAAGTTTTCTGTATTATTACATGACAATAACAGAATCTTCAATCGAACTGACTCACCATATAGGCTGCATTACCTGTACATGCTGGCAAACTCCCCCCTCATCCCATTGTCATTTCCTGCATTTTGGCAAAATTTATTAGTTTTGCATCTTATGATTATACCCTCCATTTGCATATAAAAAACCATTCATACTATGATCAGTATTGAGAGGATCTAAGCATATTCCCTTTTTTAAGTTCAATAACATTGCTGTTCAAGGCTTGAACAACAGAAGAACTCTGCTACTTTGAAATAATGTACCAAGAATGTTTACATCAATGTTTAAGGGATTCCAGGTTTTAAGTTTACATATTTTTCTTCTGGGTACTTTGATGATTGCGTTGGTAATGCTTTCTGTACTCATTTTGAACTCAAATTTCTTGCTAATTCAGAAGATTTAACAGCAGTCCTCCTTGCTCAGTCTCGCCAGTCTTTCCAGGTTAAAACTGAAATAATCCATCTTTCCAATCTAGTATTCTGTAATTGCTGCTGAGAATGTGGTGTGCTCTGCTCTGGAAACGCGTGACTAAACAGAGAGCCTCTGTTCTGTTCTTGATAGTGGTTGAAGGGAAGCCAATCCCAAATTTCATGTTTTATGTTGTTTGCCAGTTTCATTCTTAATCCCCCTCCATCTCTGATGTTTCATCCTATGGTTTCCTGCACTGTTGTAATGAGGCCAAAGCAATCTCTTTCCTTTTCTCTTTCTCTCTCCTCCTCTCTTTCTCTCTCATTTCTTCTTTCTCTCTCTCTCTATCTTGACTCTCTTGCCTTCTCTCTCACCTCCTTTCTCATTTTTGCTTTCTCTTTTTCCTTATGTTTTTTCTTTCTCCTTGCCTTTCTCTCACCTCTCTCTCCTTTCTTTCTTGCTCCCCCTCTCCTTTTCCCCATAGTACACCTCACTCTATCAATACTTTTACCTCTTCTATTCACTCCTCCCCCACCCCCACTTTCTTTGCAAATTAAATCTAACTTGTTTTCTCATATATCCAGATTTGTTGAAGGGTCTTTAACTGAAATGTTGACTCTGTTTCTCTTTCGAAAGATGCTGCCTGACCCACTAAGTTTTTCCTGCAATATTTTTTTTAAAATAATTTCAGGTTTCTGGCATCTGTAGTTGTTTTCAGCTTTAATACACATTTCTGTTGTCAATTTTAAGCAAAGCTGAATAAATTTCCTTAATGAAAAATGTTGAATGTAGGTACTACTGATTCTTCATTACCAGACATTTAAGCAACTCTTAATGAGTCGCTGTTAATAATATCTGTTTTAATAGTGCAATCATACAGCTGTTATGCAACCAATTAAGAAAAATTACAGCGATATTGGCCTAGAAATACCTTTGCACATCTTCAAAAATAAGTGTTTCTTTTTGGACTATCTTAGCACTTATTTAAAAAAAAATAGAGCTTTCAGGATCACGGCCATTCTTAGCATCTGATCTTTGGGTCTAAACCAGGCTGTTTTTGCTGATCTTTGCTGTGTCTCACTATTGTTCCTCCTTGCTGTGATATTGTGGTCACCCAAATCTCAATAGAGAGGAGAAGACTTTGTCCATTTTTCTTATGCTCATAATGGCAAGCAGAGCAGGGGTAGGGATTTGCTTGTATTGTTGGCATCCTCCGTGGCCAGGCATTCAGTGGGCAACTCTCAATTTCACATACACTGTAAAATTCTTTTTTCCTGCAGGCCAGGTAGAATTTCTACTTATCGGTAGTATAAACTGTTCTCAAGAAAAAGGTATGAACATGAGAAATAAATGTAAACAAAGAAATGTGAAGAAACCGTGCAAATAGAGAAAAATACATATTCAGTCATCATGTGCAAGGTAAGAGTCCTTATTAAACAAGTCTCTGATTCAATCTGTTCTTTAGGAATCCGATGGTGAAGAGGTAGCAACTGTTCCTGAACCTGGTGGTTTGAGTCTTGTGGCACTTGTACCTCTTTCCTGATTTAGTAGCGAGAGAAGGGTGTGTCCTGGGTGGTGTGAATCCTTGATGATGGCTGCTGCTCTCCGACAACGGCATTCCATTTAGTTGTTCTCGACGGTAGGGAGGGTCTTTCCTGTGATGTACTGGGTTGTCCACTACCTTTTACAGGGGTTTCTGCTGAGAGATATTGGTGCCCCTCACACCAGGCAATGAAACCACTGTTCAATGCACTTTCCACTACACATCCGTAAAACTTTGCCAAGGTTCTTGCTGACGTATTGAACCTCCTCAAACTCCAGAGGAAATCGAGGCACTGACATGCTTTCTTCACAATGATGTTAGTATCTCAGGGAGGGTCCTCCAAGATCATGACTCACAGGAAAGTAAATTTTATCACCTTCTCTTTATCTCTGATTCCCCCAATGATCACTGGATCAGACACCTCTAATTTTGCCTTCCTAAAGTCCACAATCAGCTGACATTGAGTGAGGTCGTATTCACTTCAGGAAATTTTCATTTTCCCTTCTGTATGCTGATTCATCACCCCTTTATGTACATCTTACTGCTGTGGTATCATCAGCATGTTTGTAAATGGTGGTGCTGTCGTACAAAGCCACAGACGTGGGTAGAGCAAGTGGCTAAGTACACAGCCCTGTGATGCTGCAGTGCTGATGAAGATTGTGGAGGAAAAGTTCTTGCCAATCCACACCAATTGGGACTGGAGGTGAGGAAATCCAGGATCCAGTTATACAGTGGGGTGCTGAAGACCACGTGTTGGAATTTGCTGATCAATTTTAAGGGAATGTGGTGTTGAGTGTCAAACAGAAGTCCATAAAGAGCATAATTGCTGTCCAGGTATTCAAGGGTTTTATGTGGAGCCATGAGATGCTGTTGTGGTATGGAAATTGGAACAGATCCATGTCACTGCTCAGACAGACAATAGACAATAGGAGCTGGAGTAGGCCATTTGGCTCGTCGGGCCAGCACCGCCATTTTAGATCATGGCTGATCATTACCATCAGTACCCCTTTCCAGCCTTATCCCCATAACCCTTAATTCCGTTACCCACAAGAGTCTTATCTAACTCTCTTTTGAACATAGTCAGCAAATCCGCCTCTACCACCCTCTGTGGCAGAGCATTCCACAGATTCACGCTTCTCTGGGTAAAAAAATGCTTTCTCATCTCCGTCCTAAAGGGCCTACCCTGTATTCTTAAACTATGCCCTCTAGTCCTCGTCTCCCCCATCATTGGGAACAAGTAATCAGACTTCACCTTGTCTATCCCCCTGATGATTTTGTATACCTCAATCATGTCCCCCCTCATCCTTCTAAACTCCAATGGATACAAGTCCAGTTTTTCTAGCCTTGCTGCATATGACAACCCTGCCATCCCTGGAACTAACCTTGCAAATCTGCGCTGCACACCCTCTATAGCTAGTATGTCCTTCCTCAAGTTTGGAGACCAGAACTGGACGCAATACTCCAGGTGAGGTCTCACCAGGGCCCTGTATAACTGCAGAAGGGCGTCTCTGTTCCTATACTCCAATCCCCTCTTTATGAAAGCCAACATTCCATTTGCTTTCTTCACAGCTTTCTGAACCTGCATGCTAGCCTTCAGTGACCGGTGAACAAGTACACCCAGATCCATTTGCACTTCCCCACTCCCTAGCTTGTCTCATTTAAATAATACTCAGCTTTCCTATTACTTCCCCCAAAATGAATAACCTCACATTTGTTCACATTGAAATTCATCTTCCATTTAGCTGCCCACTCCTCCAGCCTGACCAAGTCCCTCTGCATTTTCCTTACATCCTCCTCACACCCCACACCGCCACCCAGTTTAGTGTCATCTGCAAATTTGCTCATGTTATTTATAATCCCCTCATCCAAATCATTAACATAAATTACAAACAACTGAGGCCCCAACACCGATCCCTGAGGCACTCCACTCGTCACATCCTGCCATTCTGAAAAAGACCCATTTACTCCAACCCTTTGTTTCCTATCTCTTAACCAATTTCCTATCCATGTCAGCACCTTACCTCCAATACCATGCTCCCTGATCTTGCCCACTAGACTCCTGTGTGGTACCTTATCAAAGGCCTTCTGGAAGTCCAAATACACCACATCCACTGGCTCTCCCGAGTTCACCCTCTTTGTCACATCCTCAAAAAATTCCAGAAGGTTAGTCAAGCATGACTTACCCTTAAGGAATCCATGCTGACTAGCCCTTATACTATTATTACTGACTAAGTGTTCTGCTATTTCTCCTTTTATGATGGACTCCAATATCTTCCCCACCACTGATGTCAGGCTAACCGGTCTATAATTTCCCATTTTCTCCCTCCCTCCTTGATATGAGTGCCATTGGTCAGTAGTTATTTAGGAAGGTGACCACATTCTTCTTGGCCACCAGGAAAATTGGAAGCAGATCATTTTAACTGCAGGAACTATTGAGGGGTCTTCTTTCTGCCACAAGGCAAGTCTTTGTCAGGGACCTCCTCAATCATCTCTCAATGCATGAAAAACTGCTCCTCTTATTGCATAACCTTCACTGCATGACAACTCCAAAAGCCCAAGAAAAATTTAGGGATTAATATCAGTAATGAAACACCTTTTGATTTACCAGTCACAAAAGCTTTTGGCCCCTTGAACACCTTTATCAAATTTACTGCCTCAGTAATTTATTTACCATTTTACTTCTAATTTATGAAGTGTGAGTGGTGATCAAAAGCAATGGATCCACTATCAGTACAAACTGATGTTAAGCAGGCCTGCAATATTGCCACGATTCTTCTTCCACAGCCTTTCACTTTGTAGTACTTAAACTTTTTTTTTTCAACAAGTTTGTGAATGGTAGGGATCTGGGGAGTGTTGTAGAGCAGAGGGATCTGCAGTACAGAGCACCTTTAAAGTGGTGTCACAGGATGATCAAAAAGGCTTTTGGCACATTGGCCTTTGGTCAGAGTATTGAGTACAGAAGTTTGGAGGTCATGTTGTAGTTGAATAAGATGTTGGTGAGGTCACATTTAGAATATTGTGTTCACTTTTGGTCACCTTGCTATAAGAAAGATGTTATCAAGCTGAATAAGGTTCAGAGAAGATTTACGAGGATATTTCCAGGATTTCATGTGCCTGAGCTATAGGGAGAAGATGAGCAGGTTAGGGCTTTATTCCTTGGAGTGCAGGACGATGACAGGTGATCTCTTAGAAATGTATAAAATCATTGGAGACCTAGGTCAGGTGAATGCACAGATTATTTTGCCCAGAGTAGAGAAGGGATCAGTAACCAGAAGATCTAGGTTTGTAGTGAAGAGGGAGAGATTTAATAAGAACCTGAGGGGAAACTTTTTTTTAACATAGAGGGTGGTGTATAGATATAGTGTGTTTGGAACAAGCTGCTGAAGGAGGTGGCTGAGAAAGGTACAATGAAGTAGATACAACATTTAATAAATATTTAAATATATATATGCTGGGTTTAGAGGAATATGATCCAGGTGGGATAAGTGTAGGTGCAACATTTTGGTCAGTGTGGGCAAGTTGAGCCAAAAAGACTCTTTCCATTTTGTATGATTCTATGACTCTGTTCTCCAAACTACTTCAGCAGAAAGCTTACAATTACGATCTCTTCAACCTTCATTAGCTCTATTCAAGAACCTGTCATCCAGTTGCAGCAATGTTGATGATACTTGAAGTTATGTACAGTCAGAGACTGAGTTCAAAGTTATGGTTGAATTGGTTACTCAAGGGTAAAAAGAAACCAAGCCATTAATATGTAATATTTACCTCTCTTCACTTTAAAATACTGTCAAATATAAAGGTTGAAGAAAAAATCGTGGAAAAAGTAGCTTGTTTTTCAGATCTCTAGAGCTGTTTCTTAGCTAAGGAAGAGATAAAGATGTCCCTTACCATTGTCTTCTATGCATCATCCCAACCTTATGACTTTCTAAAGGGACATGTTTGAAGCCCATCATAAAACTCAAGTCAATCATGGACTTTGTATGCTTTTGAGTCATTGTCAATCCAGCAGGCACTTTAAAACACTGGAGTGATATTACCAATGCTGTCTCCCTATACCAATCCCAATCCAACTTCCCCAGTGTCAAAGCTTCAGCAACACTTGGTTGGCTTGTTGGGTAGGGAACATTAATTGCATACCAGACACCTAAATTCAAAAAAACTAATACTCCATTCCAAGTTCCATCAAGGCAAGAAATTACCTGGTGGATAAAGAAAACACATTCAGAATGTTCTAAATGCTGCTTTGGGAAAAATATAACATGCCAATCAACATAAAATAAAACAGCAGAAGTGCAGGTCCTTTGACCCTCGCTGTTGTGCCAACCCATGTATTCCTTAAAAAAACTAAACCCTCCCCTAGTAACTGTCCATTTTTCTTTCATTCATGTGCCTGTCAAAGAGTCTCTTAAATACCCCTAACGTTTCAACGTCCACATCCCTGGCAAGGCATTCCAGGCGACAACACCACTTTAAAAAAAAATGAAGTGCCCCTGATGCCTCCCCTAAACTTCCCTCCTTTCATTTTGTACATGTGTCCTCTGGTATTAACTATTCCTGCCCTGGGAAACAGGCACTGGCTGTTCACCCTATCTAATCCTCTCATAATCTTTTGGATCTCTATTAAGTCACCTCTCATTCTTCTATACTCCAAAGAGAAAAGTCCCAGCTCCGCTAACCTTGCTTCATAAGATTTATTTACCAATCCAGACAACATCCTGGTCAATCTCCTCGGTACCCTCTCCATACCTCCCACATCCTTCTTACCATGAGGTGACCAAACTAAATGCAATACTCCAAGTGTAGTCTCACCAGAGATTTGTAGAGTTGGAACATAACCTCTCGACTCCTGAACTCAAGACCCCTATTAATAAAGCCCAACATCCCATAGGTTTAAGTATCCTATCAACCTGCATAGCAACCTTGAGGGATGTATGGATTTGGACCCCAAACCCCTCTGTTCATTCGCATTCCTAAGTAACTGACCATTAACCCTGTACTCAGCCTTCTGGTTGTCCTTTCAAAATGCATTACCTCGCGCTTATTTAGATTGAATTCCATCCATCTGCCACTTTTCCATCTAACTCTGCATCTGACTATATCATTTTGAAACATGCAGCACAATCCACAACTCCTCAAATCTTTGTATCATCAGCAAGTTTATTGACCCATCCTTCTGCTTCTTCATCGAGGTCATTTATAAAAATCACAAAGAGCAAAGGTCCCAAAACAGATTGTTGCAGAACTCTAGTTCACTGACCTCCAGGTAGAATACTTCCACTACTACTCTCTGCTTTCTACATACCAGCCAGTTTTTTAAATCCACACAGCCAAGGTTCCATGGATCCTATGGCTCATGGTTTTGTGTACAAGTCTCTCATGGCTGACCTTGTCAACTTCCTTACTAAAATCCATATCAGAATCAGAATTTACTGTCATGAACAAGTCATGAAATTTGATGTTTTGTAGTAGCGTCATAGTGAAAACATTCATGTTATAACCATCTTACAGCATCACTATATATAAAAAAAAATACATTATAGTGAAAGAAAGGTAAGGCAGTGTCTTTGGTCCATTGAATATTCAGGAATCTGATGGCAGCGGGGAAGAAGCTGTCCTTGTGCTATTGAGTGTTTGTCTTTAGGCTCCTGTACCTTTTCTCCAACGGTAGCAGAGTGAAGAGGGCATGGACTGGGTGGTGGGGGTCTTTGAGGATAGAGGCTGCTTTTTTTTTTAAAAACATCGCCTCGTGTAGATGTCCTCGATGGAGTGAAGTTTGG
Source organism: Narcine bancroftii (assembly GCF_036971445.1). Classification (NCBI taxonomy): domain Eukaryota; kingdom Metazoa; phylum Chordata; class Chondrichthyes; order Torpediniformes; family Narcinidae; genus Narcine; species Narcine bancroftii. The sequence goes on along the minus strand of NC_091469.1, from coordinate 361,335,565 downwards.
TGCCCGTGATGTCGCAGGCCGAGTTAACAACCGTCTGGAGTTTATTCTTGTCCTGAGAGTTGGAACCTCCATACCAGGCAGTAATACAACCATTAGAGTGCTCTCCACAGTACACCTGTAGAAGTTTGAGAGTCTTCTGTGACATACTGTATCTCCTGAGATGCCTCAAAGTATAGCTGCTGGCGAGCTGTCTTTGTGATTGTATCACATGGAGGTTCCAGGACAGGTCATTTGAGATGTTGACACCTAGGAATTTGAAGTTCTTGACCTTCTCCACTACTGAGCCTTCAATGAGGACAGGGTCATGTTCCCCTGACGTCCTTGTGACGTCTACAATCATCTCTTTGGTGTTGCTGATGTTGAGTGCAAGGTTGTTGTCGTTATACTACTCAACGAGCTGATCTATCTCCCTCCTGTATGCTTCCTCATTGCCTTTTATGTTTATAGACCACATATTGTAATCCTTGATCCATAACCCATCAGAATGGTGAAGGAGCATTCAGGATGGTATGAGAAACATGTACACCAGCTGGAACCACACAAATGCAGTGTAAATAAAGACAGTGTCCACTACAACCATAAACTCTGTCAGGCACCTACTGACCCACATGTCAGCCACCTCAAAACACGCAAAGCTAGAGAGATGAGAAAAAAACTCATCTTTGAGTTTCTGCCTAAGAAATGAAAGCCTGAACAAAATGGGTTACCCTGAAGAGAAAGGTTCACTTTGTTCTATCAATTCCAGAATTAGTTTGAAATGAACTTTCAATTGGTTTCATTTATGGATAGAGAAACTGCGAAATGCTTCCCCAAATTATCATTCTAATAAAATTGTTATTAAGGACGATCAAAAACATGCTATGATTTCCAAAATCTATCTTGATCATGCGATGAAGCTATTTCCTTTAGTTCATATTGAAATTTTCAAGATTTTTGTGTGTATTTTAAATATAAACTATTTCATAGTTAACCTTTGAACACATTATACCATTAGCCTCTCATTATTTCCAAGGCTCCAATTTTGCCTGCTAATGGGCCATTATTTACTTTGATTTAATATCTAATCATACTTCACTGGCCTCTAGGGTATTGTATTTTATATCACTGTTATAATAATCTATCTTAACTACTTAATGGAACTGTCACACGGATATCAACCTCCTTGAAACATGTCTAGTCATATATAAAATGTGGACTTGGCTTAGCCACCTCACAATTATTATATTTGTATCCGCTAAATAAAAAAAAAAATATCTCAATGAAGGCAGCATTGGCAAGAATATTGAGGATTTATCTGACCTGATACAAATCCCTCTTGTGGTGGTCAAAGTAGTGTTATAAATAGAAATAGAAATGACATTGAGAACAAATTGCATTCTTGAGATGAAATTAGAAGTTAAGCAGCAATTTATTATCTATCATTGATAATATCCAGTTCCTTCCAAAATGAATTTGCAAAGCAGAGCCTCTTATTAGTTTGATAATGCAAGTGAGTATGAACAAAAGCAAGTGGAGGAAAATTAATGTAAAATACCCTGCAGATTGGTGCCAGCTTCAGCAAACTTGGAGAGATTATAATTTACTTTCAATCAAAATCTAACAACCATGGACAAAAATAATTTGAAAACAGGTGATTGGACATGCTGCTTAATCAATGTTAAAGCTATGTCATGTTTCAGAAAACTGAATCTATTATGGTCAGTTCATTGGAGAAGTATATAGAGTCATAGTTACATGGCATGAAAACAGGTCCTTTGACCCAATTTATTCATGCCAACCAAATGTCTCATGTACACTATTCCCACCTGCCTTCATTTGGCCCATATTCCTCTAAACCAATCCTATTCAAATATCCATCCAAATGTTTCTTCAACGTTGCTATAGTACCTGCTTCAACCATATTGTGCAGTGCATTCTATACACTCTCAATCTTCTGCATGAAAAATTACCCCTCATATCCCTGTTGAATCTTTCATCCCTCTCATCTTAAACCTATGTCCTTTGGTTACTGATCCTCCTACTTGAGGAATAATTGATAAATATTCATTAGTGCATATATCAATTGGGTTGTAAACATTTTAAATAATACAAAATTTAAATCAGATTAGGTTCACTGGAAGTATGGAGTTATGTTTTAGATCATAGTGAAATACTTTGGACTGCTCTTCCATTTCCCCAGGCCAACCAATGTGTGACAGCTAGTTGAGCAACCCAGATTTGTTCCTGTCTGTGCAGAGTTTGAATGTCCTCCTGGTCACCTTGTGAATTTCTTCTGGATCATCCCAGCTTATTCTCACATCCCAAAGCTGTGTGGGTATGTTTAATTTGTCACTGTAAATTGCAGTTGGTCACAGAATATAGGTTTTTTTGAGCGGGTGGGAGAATCTGGGAGGGTAGTGAAGATAATGGGTATGTGGTGAGAACTGGTGAAAAGGAAATAATGGATGTGGATCTAATGGTCTGAATAGCCTCCAATTTTGTACTTTGAAGGAGGACATCTGAATCAGCATTAGTTTTGATATTTCCCTCAAACATCATTCTTTTGTCGAAGGTGTGGGTGTGTTCAAGCATATTATCTTTTTTAAAATATTTTTGAGTCTAACAAAAACCCTTTACACAAGGTATATTAATGATAACATAAATCAAATCCTATCATGTGCATGTTACATATCAATTGAAAATTAGAAGCTTAGCCATAATTATTACATTATTTCATTCAGGACATCAAATTCTATAATTTATAATTAAACAGTTAAATCATAACTCGCATTATGTCCAAAATCAATATTAAATACAAACACTATGCAAATAATACAAGAAAAACTCTCTTACATAAGATATTTTATTCTTTGATATGATCATGTTGTTCTGTGATATACAATCTGTAGTTAATGCCCCCATTTACTTATTTTTCTTAAAAATGAAAAGGAGAAAAAAAAGGAAAAATAATTCTCCCTACTAATCTACCCCCTCCCTCTAAACAAGGTTATCTGTATATATTGAAAATATGAGTCGAATAATGACCCCTAGATACTAGGCATGGAATCCCTGGAAATTCAATTTATTATCATCTGATTGTACAGGTACCACTTCTCTGTATATTAATTCTTTGAGCTGGTCAAAACTTCTCTGATGTGATGGTGACCACTGAAATTCCACATCTTCCTTCAGCAACTCTCTGATGTTTGCTGTGTAGTCTGACATATGTGGCATGAAGGAACTCGTATATTGGACCCACCCAAGGAAACTTCCGAGTTCATTTATGTCCTTTGGGTGCTCCATCTTGGCAATGGCTTTAACTTTCTCTGGGCTTGGTCTATCCCATCAGGAGTGTACACCATTCCGAAGAATTGGTATTCCTTCTCTTTTATAATGCATTTGTCTGTATTAAGTTAAATTCCAGCTTCTCTTGTTCTCTCCATGGCCTCATGTACATGAAGATCATGAGCCTTTCCATCTCTACCAAAAACCTGGATGTCATCCGTGATGCCTAAAGCACCTTAACACCCTCTGTAGGTCTCATCGATCTTCTGTTGGAACATGTCCTGGCTCACCTTTAGGCTGAAAGGTAGTCACAGGAATTTGTAATGACCAAATGGAGTGTTGAATGTTATTAGTAGCGTTGATTCCTCATCTAGTTTCACATTCCAGTATCCATTCCTAGCATTTAGCTTGCTAAACATTTTGGATAATTTTCATTCCATTGTGATATCTTCTAGTGTCAGTGTTGGGTAGTGACCCCTTTTTATTGCTTTATTTAAGTTTTTAGGGTCCAGATATATTCTCAAGTTGCCATTTGGTTTTTCTTTGACCATTATGGAATTTACCTAGTCAGTCGGCTCAGTCACTTTGGCTATGGTTGCAGTTTGCATCTATGGCAATGTGATATTCAAAGTCTCCAAAACATCCAACTGAATCATCAAAGCATTCCGGGTACATGCTCATGAACTCAGCCTTGGGTTGTGACTGGATGTTGGTTCTCCAATGGAGTGTTTCTGTTGATCCTTTTGAATATGTTCTTCACCTGGATCTCATGATTGACAGAGATTCACTGCAACTCTCAGCAGCTATCCAGATCTAGAATTGCTGGTCCATCTGCGTCTACCACTTACAATGTACAGATGATGGTCTTTTCCTTATGGCAGCCATTGATCTTCGCTCTCCCAAGCTGCTTGATTATGGGTCCACCATTTGCCATTAATGTGACATTTGCTGTTTCCAATGTACTGTCTTTTGGATACCCTTTTATTATGTTCTCTGGGAACATCTGGCAGTAGAGCCTGAGTGGAAGGACGTTGCCCTGTGATCCAGTATCCAGCTTTACCTTTAGGTTAAGTATCATAGGTTTGTTCTGGATTGCCTCAGTATTTGGATCCTTGTGTGCAACTCGCTTCCTTCTTTCATCTCACCTGACATTTCATGAAGGTGTAAGAATTCTATGTCCAGTATCTGGGTGTCTGAGTCCTCACTGTTTCCTTTTATGTGGTGAATCATCTTTTTGTCTTTTTTCTTCACTGGTATTACTGTTTTCTTCATACCAGACTTGCACATCTTTTCCCTGTAGCTTTGTTTCAAGCTTTACATTCAGAACAGGATGCAGGGCATTTGTTTCAGTCATTGAAGGGGTGTTGTCTGCCACACTTTCTGCAGTTCTTGAGGGTTTGCACTTTTCTGATTGTGTTTTTTATACCATCAACCCTTCCTTCTCTTTGCTGTGGGTGGGTCTGCAGAGGTAGGGATTTCATTTGCATTCTCGTTGTTTTGAAGGCTCTGGCTGTGTCTATAGCTTCAGCCAGCTTCAAGCTATCCTTCCCTATAAGAGACTTTTGCACTTCAGGATGGGCACTTCCCCATATTAGTTGATCATCTAATCTTTCCTCTCTATCCTTAAATCTGCAATTTGCAGCAACAATTTTTAGTCTCATGAGGAAGTTATCAACAGTTTCATCAGTCTCTTGCATTAAACCTTGAAATTCATAGTGTTTAATTCTATGATTAGACCTGGATTCAAGGTGAGAAGCAAACGTTGTAAATATCTGCTCTAGATCATTTTCTCCACCTCTGTAAGCTCCCAGCTATTAAATAAGTCAGGGCCTCACTCCCCTGTCCAGAGAAGTATATAACTGACCATCTCCTCTGCTATTGCATTTTTAAAATAGCTTTTGAAAATGCTAAATTGCACATCTGCTGAAATTTTTTAAAAGATTCAATAATGTCTTCAGCCTCCCAGTCCATTATTGGGTGAACTGCTGTTGCTCCAGCCATTTTTTTTTTCAGTAATGTTTTATTCTTCTTTCCTTTTCTATTTCAGTGACTTACAATCAATTGTATGGTTTTATTCTTGTTCTCTTATACCGCTGCCACCATGTTATGTCTCTGGAGTTACTTGGGAGGGTACTTTATTAACTTAGAGATGCAAGATTCAAAGAACAGAAGGGATTTTACTTATTGATGTCTTCCACCATCTCAGTAAACCACGCACAAACAACCCCCCCCCCCACCGTGGTGCACTATAGTTACTACGGTAAGAAGGATGTATTCTTGATTACAAAATGGTTCACATTATCCTGACTATATAACACAAAGCAATTCTTCTGCATGCTGTGGCTTCTTCTAGCTAGGTCCTGATCTGAACTGGTTTGACTTGTTTAAGTATGCAGTATGCAGGAGTGAGCAGGATAAATATATTCAAGATTCCTTTAATGTCATGTAATATTACAGAACAAGAAATATTACACAAAATTGCCTTCCGCCTGCAGTAAAGGAGACAGAGTTACTATTAGTGTAGTCTGGTGCCCCTTGCAGTAAGAGGAAAATAGAGAAGCAAAAGAAAATATTTTCAGACAGACAACGCCATGAATTTTCCTCCAGTGTTCCTGTTCCTGCAGTCACACAGACTCCTGTTTGACCCATCGGCAACCCAAACTTCAGGTCTAAAGATCCAAACCTCGAATACGATCAAGAAGCATTTAGCACCTGAGGGCCTTCTGGAGCACCTTTTTTTTGCCATCAGGCAGCATCCTCTCTAATCCCAGATCCAATACCTGGTTCCCATGAGCCAGTCTCTTGCAGCCCATTCGGGCTTCCTGACTACAAGTCACTGCAGCCTGTGTCTGTCCCTTGGCTGCTGAGCCCCTCGCTGGTCTGCTGCTGTGGTCACCATCCTGTAGGATTGTTTCCTCTGCTGCTTCTTCTCAATAGTTGGGGGAGGGGGGCAGGGGTTCTTCCTGTTTCTGGTGCCTTGCACTGGCCTGCTGTTCCTCTGGAGTCTGTAAGCCCTTGAGGCCACTGTCTAACATAGAGAATCATATACTGAGTTATCTGGGCTCCACACATGGCCCCAAAAAGCTCTTTAAATGCTTTTATTTTCCAGAGGGAGGAACATAAACTGCTGTGATTAGAGAAGCTGTGAATTATCTGGGAATGTAGAAGGGCCTGTACTTCACCATTAAGAGCTCGATGGAATAAATGTATTCCAATGGAAGAAATAACCTATAATTTAAGAAATAACATCACAGTATTCGAACAAATTTGGGAACCGTACATGGAACACAACAGAGAAGTCCTACCGCGGATCTCCACCATCTAAAATGACAGAAGGAGAAGACGACGAAATGAACTGACCCAGTGTGTAAAAGTTGAAGACACAAATTTATTGTTTATTTTCATTGTGTGATGACATTGTTTAATGGGTTTAATGTATCATATATGTTGAACGTTGAGTGGGTAGGTGGAGGTGAAGGAGGGAAGGAAGGGATGGGGAGAAAGGGGAGAAAATAACTGTATATTCAAGAGGGAAATGTTTGTGTATTTTGGTCAGTATGGTTGATAGTGTGAATTTTTTTTTAATTTAAAAAAAAAAAGAGCTCAATCTTGGGTGAACAGTGGGTCTTTATGACTGTGACATTCGTACACCAGTCTCTTGATGAAGATGCACAACAATCTTCCTCTGATCTTACCATATGTAGACATATGCATCTATGATTTGGATGAAAATTGAGGTGGGCTGATAAGTAAGCTTGCTGACATTGTGGATAGTGAGGAAAGTCATTGAAGTATACAGCAGGATAGAAGTCAGGTGGAAATATAAAGAGAGAAATTGCAGATCAAGTTTAAGAAAAGTGTTAAATGTTGCTCTTTGGAAATTTGAATGTACAGGAAAATGTATAGTAAGTGATAGGACTCTTGGATGCAATTATGTACAGCGGGATCTTGTGGTGAAACTATAACTCCCTGGAAGTAGGTAGTGTGTGAAAGGTGTATGGCATTCTTCTCTTTATTGGTCAAGGCACTGCATATAAAAGTTGGGAAGTTGCACTGCAGCTGTGTAAAACTTTGGTTAGACCATATATGGCATAAAGTTCTGGTCACTTCAGAATACAAAATAAGGAAGGGATTAACTGTATTTGGACTGTTTGTCTGAGACTTAAAGGTAACCTAATAGAAGTGTAGATAATCATAACGGCATAGATAGTGTAGATTGTAAAAATCTTTTTGCCAGGTGAAACATAGCTAAGATGAAGGAGATGATTGTGGACTTCAGTAAGACCAAGAAAGACCTCCCTCCACTACACTTTAACAACTTTGTCGTGCAGAGAATCAAGTTCCTTGTAGTTCAATTAACCAGTGACCTCTTGTGGACACACAATATCTCCTTATTTGTCAGGAAGGTGCAACAGCAATTGCACTTTCTGAGAAAACTGAACCAGGAGTAAATACACAATTCTGGAGAAACTCAGCAGGTCAAACAGTGTACTTTATATAGTAAAGATAAAGGTACATAACCAACTTTTCAGGCTTGAGCCCTTCATCAAGGTATCCAAGAATGTTGGCAGGTGCTGAAACATAAGGTGGGGGGGGGGGAGGGGTAGAGGTAGGGGGAAGAGGATGGTCCTAAAAGGAGAAGATTTTAGGTGGATAAGGGAGGGAGCAAATGGGGATGAGGAATAGTTCTGGAATTTGAGAGGGAAGGGTGTTGAGAGCTCAGAGAAAAGTTAAAAGGAAACTGAAGGGAGGGAGAATGGAGAGTAGGTTAGCAGAAACTGGAGAAGTTGAGGTTAATGCTATCTGAGTGAAGAATGCCTAGGTGGAAAATCAAGTGTTGTCCCTCCAAATTACAGGTGGTCTTTGTGGGAGAGTACAAGAAGCCATGGGAGTACATGTGAGCATGGGGGTGGGGTGCAGAATTGAAATAGCTGGTCACTGAGAAAAAGTGCTCAGCGAAGTGATCTCCCAGTCTGCGCCCATTCTCTCCGATGTAGAGATGGCAACAAAGGGAGCACTGGATGCAGTTGATCACTCTCACAGATGCACGTGAAATGTTGCTTCACTTAAAAAGGATTATTTGGGGCCCTGAATGATGGTGAGGGAGGACTTGTGGGCACAAGTGTGGCTCTTCCTGCAGCAACAGGGGAAGGTGCCAGGGGAGTGATTTGTGGAGAGGGATAGTTGGACAAGGTAGTCATGGAGGGAGCAGTCCCTACAGAAGGTGGAATGGGAGGGGAAGATCTGTCTCATAGTGGGAAACATGGGTAAGGCTGCCAGCCACCATCATGTCAACCTTCTACAGGAGTTCTATCGAGATTAACTTGGCTTAATAGTATGTTAAACAGTTGATGCAGAGAAATGGATCAGAGTGTTCAATCCTCAGGAACATAAAAATGGCAGAGAAGATCACTGGAATCTCCCTTCCACCCCCCACCCCCCCATTAATGAGATCTACCAAGGTGGTTATCTGAAGAGACCGTACAACATTATTGACAATTCTTTCTACCCTGCACACAACATCTTTTAGCTACTCCTGTCAGGAAAGATTTACAGGAATATGAGAATCAGCACCACTAGGCTGAGGACCAGCATCTTCCCAAGGGTGTAATACACAAAAATCTGCAGGCACTGATTAAAGTAAAAACCTTATGCTAGAGGAACTCACTAGGTCAACAATGTACTTTACATAGGAAATATAAAGATACATGGCCAATGAATCGGTCTTGAGCCCTTCATCAGGATATGGAATAATGTAGGCAGTCGCCATAACAAAATGATGCAGTGGGGGGGGGGGGGGGCAGGGGGTGGAGCACAATCCCACAGGCAGGAGGTAATAGGTGGATAAGAGAGGGTACACCAGCAAACAGGGGGAGGGCAGATGGCTCTATTAATGGAGAGGGAAGGGGCTGGAGAGCTGAAAGAAAGAAAACAGAGGAAATGGGAAGGGAGGGAGAATGGGGAGTAGGCTAGCAAAAACCAGAGAAGTTGATGTAACCAGCACATTCTTATAAGGCTGGGACTTTCACACACACTCCCAATTCGCTGTTATCTTTGGCTTGGCTTCGCAGACGAAGATTTATGGAGGGGTAAATGTCCACGTCAGCTGCAGGCTCGTTTGTGGCTGACAAGTCCAATGCGGGCAGACAGGCAGACACGGTTGCAGCAGTTGGTTGGGTGTTGGGTTTTTCTTCCTTTGTCTTTTGTCAGTGAGGTGGGGTCTGCGGTCTTCTTCAAAGGAGGTTGCTGCCCGCCGAACTGTGAGGCGCCAAGATGCACGGTTTGAGGCGATATCAGCCCACTGGCGGTGGTCAATGGGGCAGGCACCAAGAGATTTCTTTAGGCAGTCCTTGTACCTCTTCTTTGGTGCACCTCTGTAACGGTGGCCAGTGGAGAGCTCACCATAGAACATGATCTTGGGAAGGCGATGGTCCTCCATTCTGGAGATGTGACCTACCCAGCGCAGTTGGATCTTCAGCAGCATGGATTCGATGCTGTCAGCCTCTGCCATCTCAAGTACTTCGATGTTAGGGATGAAGTCGCTCCAATGAATGTTGAGGATGGAGCAGAGACAACGCTGGTGGAAGTGTTCTAGGAGCCGTAGGTGATGCCGGTAGATGACCCATGATTCTGAGCCGAACAGGAGTGTGGGTATGACAACGGCTCTGTATACGCTTATCTTTGTGAGGTTTTTCAGTTGGTTGTTTTTCCAGACTCTTTTGTGTAGTCTTCCTAAGGTGCTATTTGCCTTGGTGAGTCTGTTGTCTATCTCGTTGTCGATCCTTGCATCCGATGAAATGGTGCAGCCGAGATAGGTAAACTGGTTGACCGTTTTGAGTTTTGTGTGCCCGATGGAGATGTGAGGGGGCTGGTAGTCATGGTAGGGAGCTGGCTGATGGAGGACCTGTAGAGTATTCCCACACAATACTACGGTCCTGCTTTGAGTGTAGTGCATTATCTCACCAACAAATCTTTCTAGTGTTGTCTCCAGTTCGTGAGCTGATGTAGAGCAATATTCATGCACATATTAGGCTTTTAAAGTGCAATAAGCTGGGGATTCAGGCCCAGGTAATCAGTAAATGATTTAAAGGGGGCAATGTTCAGGTGTGCACTAATGAGTGGGTGAGTCCAACCTTGATTGGCAGATTCTGTGACTTTTAAAAAATTATAACTTTAGCCATACAGCACAGTAATGGGCCTTTTAGGCCCACAACCCCATGCTGCCCAATTACTCCCAGTTGACCTGGCATGCCCAAGATTCAAGCCCAAGTCCCTTTTGCTGCTGCTGTAACAAAGTTGTGCTAACCATGACGCTAACTGTGTCACCGTAGACTTCCAACTAGGTTTCAGATTGTAGCGTGAATAAAAGCTCTCATGACTGGAGGGAGAACAAATGCTTTTATTAGCTTATAACTATGGGCAGGATTTCACAGTATACTTTGGAAGGGTTCTGGGTTTAGACAAGAAGCTAGGGTTATAAGTGAGCAGATGGGAGCGGAGCCAGCCATCAGCACAACACACTACCAGCAAATTCAAATTCACTGTATTCACCCCTTCCTACAGAACTTAGTCTGTGAATGAAGACGGAGAGCATGGATTCAGAAAAAAAGTTGAAAAATATATAGTTATTTACAAATTTACAGATTTAAGTGGTCCGGGGGTCTGGAAATCCTGGTGGCCTTAGCACCGGGGGACCATGGAGTCCTTGGGTCTCCTGTTTCCCTTGTGAGGGGAGGCGGACTGGGTCTCCAGCTCAGCGGTGGAGGGGGATGCACTTTCCTCCTGAACTGGTTACCCTGAGACCCTGAGTGTGGGTGACAAGAATGAGCTCCGTGACTCGCAGGGCACTTGAGGCAATGAACCCTCTGTTCTGGCAGGTGCCAGGTCCCTGATGGAGACTGTGTCCTCTCCGCCATCTAGGAACTCTACATAGGCATATATGGGGTTGGTGTGGAGCAGTTTTACCCTTTCCACCAGTGGGTTGGTCTTTCTTCTCCTTACGTGTTTCCTGAGGAGGACCAGACCAGGAGTGGTGAGCTGGATTGGGAGTGTAGTTCCCGATGCCGACCTTCTTTCTAAATTGAATAGGAGCTCATGAGAAGTAACGACGAGATGGAATGGAGCGTAATAGGAAGGACTTCCTACTAGCGTGAGTCTGGAAGGCATTTTGTCTTCAGGCCCCCACGGCTTCTACAATGGCTTGAGCCTCATTTTCCACAGATGGGTTCCAGAGCTTGTGGCCTTGTAATGTCCAAGGGAGAAAAAATGCAACCGACCTGCCTGCCTGGTTGAGGGAAGTGGCCAGGGCTATGTCTGAAGTGTCGCTTTTGATTTGGAAAGGTGCATTCTCATCCACTGCGTGTGTGGCGGCTTTCGCAATGTGATTCCAGCGGTAGTTAAAAGCAAATTGGTCTTCAGCCAAGAGGGGGAACCTTATCAGTGTATTGAGTGATCCACTGTGTGTAATATGAGAAAAAAACCCAGGCAACTTCTCAAGGCCTTTATGATCCTGGGAGCAGGAAGCTCTAACAGGGTGTGCATCCTATCGAGATCGGTGACAATGATGCCATTCTCCACCACATAGCCAAGGATAGCCATACGTTTAGTCCTGAACACACACTTGTCAGAGTTATAAGTGAGATTCAGGGCTTTACTGCATGGGGAAAACTCTGGATGTTGGCATCATGGTCTTCCAAGGTGTGGCCACAGATGGTGATGTTATTGAGGTAGGGGAAGGTAGCCTTCAACCCATACTCATCCATCTGCCTCTGGAAGATAGAAATCCCATTAGTGATACTGAAAAGGACCTTCCAGAATTGATATAGATGACCATTAGCCTCAAATGCTGTATGTGGACAGTCCTCGGAATGGATTGGCAGCTGGTGACAACCAGCTTTCAGGGTGATGGTCGAATAGACCTGATACTGCACAATATCATTCACCATGTGCGAAATTTGAGGGGGGGAGAGGGGGTATGTGTCCAGAAGTGTGTACTTATTAATAGTTTGGCTATAGTCATTTACTAGCCTGGACTTGTTTTCCCCTTTTACCACTAACACGTGCTCTCCACAGGCTGGTACAAGGTTTGATGATATCTTCAGACTTAATGAAATCTCAGTCTGCTGTGCTGTTCCTCCTGATCTTGGAGGCAATAGGTTTGCAGTCCAAAGACAGATTCAGGAAGAGAGATGTGGTGGTGGGGGGTGGGGGGGGGGGGTTGGGGGAGAGAGAAGAGGGTTGATATTCAGTTTGGAGAGGCTGCATGTGGGTTCTGATTTTAGGGACCCTCTGTTCTGAACTGTTATAGGCCAGAAGGGACCAGAATACTCCAAGGTCACGCTTTTAAGGTGACCTAACAACAGCAGAGCACACAATTCATCAAATACATACAGGTGTATTTAACAAAATTCTCCCCCCCCCCCCCACGATAAATGTACTATATATGTCAATGAAAATGTGTAGAATGTGAATGAGATGCAAGGAATATGTGATAATTGGAAGTGGTGTTTAGTGGAATCTCCCTTTACCTTCACAGTCACTACAGAGTTGCTGAGCTGGTGAGGTCTGTCCTGATCTAGGACCATCAATGCTAGGACACAGGATATTCCATACTCTTCACTCAAATAGCCGCACTGTCCTGGGCTGCCCTGCATGGGTAAGATGGTATCGACCTCATGGCGCCTCAATATGACCACACTCCTTCCTCCTCTGACTATGATGGCGCTGAGTTTGAGTTTGGGATGTGGCAAGATGGCCACCGAGCCTTTTTGCACTGTTTCTTCACTGCCACCCTCTGTCAGCATGTAGTGCAGCAAGTAGACTCGGATGCCCTCTCTTATTTATCCACATCTTACCTTCTGCCTATGGGACTGTGTTCCTCCCCTCCACCATTTTGTTCTGGTGACTCACTACATTTTGTTATACCTTGTTGAAGGGGTCGAATCATGGGTCCTCTACCGGCATCACCTACGGCTCCTAGAACGCTTCCACCAGCGTTGTCTCCGCTCCATCCTCAACATTCGTTGGAGCGCCTTCATCCCTAATATTGAAGTACTTGTGATGGCAGATGCCGACAGCATCGAGTCCACGCTGCTGAAGATCCAGCTGCGTTGGGTGGGTCACGTCTCAAGAATGGAGGACCATCGCCTTCCCAAGATCGTGTTATATGGCGAGCTCTCCACTGGCCACCGTGACAGAGGTGCACCAAAGAAGAGGTACAAGGACTGTCTAAAGAAATCTCTTGGTGCCTGCCACATTGACCACCGCCAGTGGGCTGATATCACCTCAAACCGTGCATCTTGGTGCCTCACAGTTCGGCGGGCAGCAACCTCCTTTGAAGAAGACCGCAGAGCCCACTTCACTGACAAAAGACAAAGGAGGAAAAACCCAACACCCAACCCCAACCAACCAATTTTCCCCTGCAACCGCTGCAACCGTGTCTGCCTGTCCTGCATTGGACTTGTCAGCCACAAACGAGCCTGCAGCTGACGAGGACATTTACCCCCCTCTATAAATCTTCGTCCGCGAAGCCAAGCCAAAGAAGAGATAAATTACACTGATTGACCTACTGCGTTTCTCCAGTGAGAATGCTGAATGACTAGCCATCCGAGACTCTCATATTTATGAAACAATTTATTTATTTGTATGAATGAATACTTGTCCTGCATGTGTATTATTTGTCTGTATGTGTTGCGCCTTGTTGTGTCGGTGTGTGTTTGCACCGAGGACCAGAGAATGCTGTTTTGTAGGGTTGTATTTGTTCAATCAGTTGACAATAAACCTGACTTGACATAAAATATTGCAAAGAATAAGTTGAGAAGGAGAAAACTTAAAGAACATCTGAGAGACATTTAAACACAGAGAGTGATACGTGCTTGGAATGAGCTGCCAGAGAAGAGAGTGGAAGCAGATATCATAGTAACATTTTGGAAGCATTTAGACAGGCACATGAACAGACAGGATGGAGGGATATAGACTGTGTGCAGGCAGAGAGGATTGGTTTAAATTGGCATCATAGTTGGCATAGCCAGTTGTGCTGTGCTTTTCTCTGAATTTATCTGTGATATGTAATTCGCTTATAAGCACATACAATTCTGAATTGTAGATTATTTTTTACATAAATAGATCCTTCAACAACATAAGTTATCTTAACTTGAAAAGTTTAAGTCAAATTTAATTTGAAATTTTCAATACTAAGTTTGGATTTGTTTCTCATCAAAATCCCAAAATTCAGGTTGACTTTGAATTGATGCCAATTGCCAATAAATACACAATACTTAATTTTTATATAAGATTTATTTAGTTCATCTTTTATTTCTTGGTGAAATTGTATATTCAAATATTCTTTTCAAAAGTTGGTATTAAAATATATGCATTTGAGGTTGGCAAATCAACCATTGAGGTCATGAAAATGTTATTTGCTCTTAAAATCGATAAATCACCTGGTCCAGATTGGATTTATCCTCTGGTGTTCTGAAAAGTAAGGCAGAAAATTGTGGAGTTCCTGTCTGTAATTTTTCAAACATCTGTTGACTTGGTGGGGTGTCTGAATTCTGGAAATCTGCCTGTGTTACACTTTTGTTCAAAAGAAGGAGTGTGGATAAACTTAGTAACTATAGACCACTCTGTTTAACATTTCTAGTAGGGAAAGTTTTACAGGCAACAATCAAAGTAAGAATTAGTGCTATGTCAAGAATTATATTGGATGGTTAAGAACAAATTATGTCCAACTAACTTGTTTTCATTTTTGATGAACACAGGTTGATGAAGGAAATGTGGTTGATATGTTATATACAGACTGCCAAAATGCATTTGATAAAGTGCCATTTAATTAGCTTGTCATGAAGATTGAAGTTCATGGAATGAAAAGGGCCATAGATGCATGGATAGAACATTGAATAGTCATGAAATGTTAATCGTTAGTCTGCAGGGAAATGTACAGCGAAATACATGAGTTGTTTTGACATTTATTAATGATTTGCTCTTGGGTGTACACGATCTAATTTCCAAATTCACTGCTGATCCAAAATTGTGAGGTGTAGTGAACTGTGAGGATGGTAGAAATTGACTATGGGAATAGGTAGAGAAATGGCAAATTAAATTTAATCCAAAAATTGTTAAGTATTCATTTCATTAGGAAGAATATAAACTGGAGAGCACAATTGAGCAAGGGCAGGGAGATCTCAGAGTATATGTTTATGCATTCATAAAAGTGGCAATGGTGATTGAGAAGGGATGAATGGTTAAAAAGTATTCAAAATCCTACATTTTGTTATTTAAAAAAAATGGAGCTTAAGGAAATGTAAGTCATTATGAAACTTGTCTGCAAGTTTTGATGTTTCTTTTAAGTAATAAAGAAACTTGGGTTCATTTATATTAAAAATATTTTATTAACAACTCATGACCTCTGGTGCAGCCATTTTTGTATCTAATGCAAGGTGCAGCATTTATTTCTGACTTCCTCCAGTGGGCAGGAGTATCAGTAGCACTCTATAACCACATTTCTTTTCCTTAAGATGTTCAACCTAGCAATATTATACACTAATACGGTATTCATTTCAATTGAAAGTTAAAAATCAACATAAACACAAATATCAACAACACTAACTTTTGAAGAGTGCAGCTTTTTTTTCTTTTAGAGATTCAGTCTGTTAAGTGCTTTGATAATGTGTGTTGATCTTCTCAACACTGGCCCATGTGTTGGCTCTGCTGGTCCACTACTGTCTAGCAGTGGTGGGGTTTCTTCTGATGCTGTGCAGGCTGAATCTTCTGCATTTATCTGTTCTTGCAGTGTCTCACATTTTCAGCAGGCTCTTTCAAATCCTCCTCAATGTTCGACCATACTGTCCTGACAGTGTAGGATCTTGGATTTACTTCCTCCAGAACAGTGGCCTTCTTGTCCCAGGTTTTAGAATCTCTGAGTCTCACTGTGCCATGCTGTGCCAGTGGCCCTAGGGTGGCAAGGTTGGAGTAGTAGTTAGCGCAACACCTTTACAGCACCAGCAATCGGGACCTGGGTTCAAGGAATTTGTATGTTTGTACATTCTCCCCATGTCAGCATGGGTTTACCCCAGGGGCTCCCATTTTCTCTCACCCTTCAAATTGTACCTGGAGTATAGGTTGATTGAGTGTAAATTGGGCAGTACACACTTGTGGGCTGTAATGGCCTGTTACTGCGCTATATGTCTAAATCAAGCTTCTTGCTGACTTGTCATAGTTTGCTTTTTGACTCATTTGCAGTTGCTTTTGTTTCCATTTGACTTCTCTTTTTTATTGGTCTGGAGAGTAGGGAAGTGTGTGTAGTCTACATCTCATCAGAAGCTCAATGGGTGACATGCCATGTTCAAGTGGTGAAGCTCTATAACTCAACAGAGCTAAATAAGGACCTTGGAGCTTTCTTGAGCAGCCGTTTAACTATGTGAACTCTTTGCTTTGCCGTTGACTGGGAATGCAGAGAACTTGAAGTCCCATGTTAAAAATCATTGTTTTCACTTGTAGGTGAGACCAGAATTAGGGGACAGAGCTTCAAGATTCATGGGGAGTAGATTTAATAGGGAGATAAGGAAAAACTGTTTTTCCCTGAGAGTATTGAATCTGTTGAGGCTACTTCATTAAACATAGATTTTTACATAAATAATTGGGATATGGGGAAAAGGCAGGTGGGTGAAGTTGAGTCAATGATCAGATCAGCCATTATCTTATTGAATGGCAGAGCAGGCCAGATGGCCTCCTCCTGCTCCTATTTCTTATGTTCCATACACTCCTGTAAAGTTCTGGAATTCTACATCTGTTGTATGGTCCATTGTTACTGTAGACTATTTGAGGATTGATTTCCAATATTTGATCACACAGGTAATAGACATATTAGGAAGCAACACAATCTCCGGATAGTTCAATAGATAGTCAATAACCAGCAAGTAAGTCTTTCTATCCACGTGGAACAGTTCAGTTCCATGAAGTTACACAGCACATCATGTGATGAAGCATGCATTGCCCCATCTTTTGTAAACTACTTTTCTGCACTCAACATTCCATTCCTCGCTCACATGGTTTTGGAATGGCTTGTTCAAGCAGACATCAATATCTTGCAATATAGATGTCAAACCACCTGGGATAACTGCCATGTAAGTATTATGTAGTGCTAATCTTGTTCTTTGTGTAAACCGCCTGGCTGCCTGCGCCACACATTGTCTATCCATAGTTTTACACCATTTTGATCCATCCATCCTTTTTCATGAAAATGTACAAAAATATTTGCAGGGAATTTCATTTTCATTTTTTTTTTGTTTGAAGATTACTACGGGTCTTAACTTTGTCCTGTTGGCCATGCACAATATCTTCACGGTAAACCTGGTCCTTTTGTGGCCTGCACTTCCAGTTTGCACAGTTTTAATACCTTTTCATTCCACTGTTCTAATGCCTTTCATGGGTGTTTCTGATATTCGCCAATGCGAATGTGTTTCTGCTAATGCTCAATAATAAACTGGTGAAAACTTACAACTTTTTGATTAAGATCTTATGATAATTTCTGTTTTTTTGGCCTAATACCAGATTTTTTCCTGTTCATGAAGTGATTAGACCAGCTGACTGTAGCCTAAACATCATCACTGAGGTCTGGGTGCGACTTGGCCCACTGCAGTGGAAATGTTCTTATTTTATTTCAAGTGACTATGTAGCAATCTTGCCTCTGTTCACGTATCCGTTCCTCAATGTGATTTTTCCAACTCTGGTCAACGAGTGATTCCTTTTCTCAAAGAACATTGGCTTTTTGGTATTTTTCGTAAAGTCTCTTCTTTCTTCCACCAATCTCTCACCAACATCTCATGCACAACAAATTTTCTTGCAGCAGCTCAGTCATTGGTTTTCTTGGCCATTTCTATCTCTTTCGACTTAAAGCTCATTTCATATTTTTGTCGAATGCTACATGTTGTCAATGGACCTTTCATGATCACAATTACCTCCAGCCAATGCCCAGCAGATCAATCCATGAGATCCGTGGGGTTGCCTTTTATGCCAGACAAAAGGGAAACTCAGGCAGCTAGAAAATGAGGGTCGACCTATACACCAGATATATCATAAAACTCTAAAATGAGGTTGATAAAAGGAGCTTTACTTGTACACCAGTCGATTTATACACTAAAATATATGGTAATCATAATCTAAGTTGCTATTGCCTGGCCACCTTAGGAGAGGGGATGATATCTTTTACAGTGAAACATGGAAGTCTTGCAAATGCTATAAATGTTGTAAAGATACAGATGCTGGAAGAACTCAGCAGATTCTGTAGCATCCATAGGAGATGAAGATATATAACTGTCACTTTGGGCCCGAAGCCCAAAGTTTGAGTAAAAATCAGGCAGACACCTGAATTGGGTGGCTGGGAGAGAAGGAAAGAAAGTGCAGAAGGAGGAAAAGACAAAAGGGGATAATTAGATATGAATAGGGGAGGAGAGAGAAGAATTAATTGGGGAGAGGGTGGCTCTATGAATGCAGAGCAGGTGGAAAGGAGAAAGAGGGAAAACAAAATAAAGAGACTGAGCTAGAGGAAAGGATAGATGGAGTGTGTGTCTCATGGAAACCAGAGAAGTCAACATTAATGTCCGGTTGGAGGATGCCCAGAGGGAATATGTGGTGGTGTTCCTCCAATTTGCAGGGTCTCTCAGTCTGGCAGTGCATGAGACAATGGGCAGACATGTCAGCATGGGATTGGGCAGGGGAATTGGAACATGGGTTGCCACTGAGAGATCTCCACTATTGCAGTAGACAGAGCTGAGGTGCTCAATGAAGTGATCTTCCAGTCTGCTTACACACTCCGATGTAGTAGAAACGACAACAGGAACACTGGATGCAGCAGATGAACCCTGCAGATTCACAAGTGTAGCGTTGCTTCACTTGTAAGGACTTTATGGTGCTCCAAATAATGGTGATGGAGGAGGGTTGGGGTTAGGCGTAGCACTTAGTGCAGTTACGGGCAATTGGTGAGAAGGGAGCAGAAAATGAGAGAGTCATGGAGGGCAAAGTCCCTGCAGAAGGTGAAGAAGGAAATAGAGGTGAAGATGGTTCTGGTTGTGAGATCACATAGTTAGTGGAAATGGCAGAGGATGATATGTTGGATTAGTGTATGTTGGGTGAGGACAAGGGGAATCCTGTCATTGTTGTTTGTGGGAGTGGAGAGAGCCATGGCAGATGTGTGGGTAATAGATATGCAGGTGATGGCTGAGTTGATGGTAGTAGAGAGGTACCCTTGTTTTTTGAAGAAGGTGGGCATCTCAGATGATCTGGCATGAAAGATCTAATCCTGGGAGCAGATGCAATGGAGACAGGAATTGTGAGAAAGAAATGGAATCCTTACAGGGGACAGGCTAGCTGTGGAAGTTGGTGGATTGGCAGAAAAAGTCTGTCAAGACTTCGTCTCCAAAGATTGATACAGAGATTGAAAAAGGGAAGAGCATTACCAGAGATGGACCAATTGTCTTTTTCAGATAGGTATTAATCAGGTGACTGAGACCTGCATTCAGCTGAGCGTGGTGGCTTTTGGAATTGTACCGATCCCATTTTGTGTGTGCTTCTGGGTATTTTTCAGCCAATTTAATGATTTTTGCACAAGATTTGATTGAGTGTAACTACTTTACACCGTGTATGTAGAGTATGACCAAAAAAAGTTGAAATTCAATTTCTGGGAATAAATGTATTCAGAAATGTAAGCTTTTTAATACTGGGTGGCATTGCATTCTGAAGAAATATTATAGCTTTAAGGAGAATGTAATATTTACACAATTCAAGTATTTGATTTGTACTGGCAAATTTAAACATTAATAATGCATATATGGGAATAACATTCTGCTCTAGTGGCATTGAAATCTGTCTTTTTGAAATGTTCCAAAATTACACATTACTAATTTTAAATTGACTGGAATTAATATTTTGTGGCTTCATTGTTAATCTGGATGATGATTTTTGTTCCTGTACACATGTAGCATGTGTAATTGTTAGAGGGCGATGAGCAGCTGAAAGAAATTACTGAGGAAAAAGTTTGATTTTAAAAAAAGAAACTTATTGCTCTTTTATATTGTATCCAAATTGATTCTTACAAATTGACTTCACTTATAACTACTAATACATTGTAATTAAAAAAAAATCTAAACATTGTAGAAGCTACACAGCTCAAAGCATGATCTGCAGATACCACTTCCCTCTTATTAGTCAGCTGCCTGCCGTGAAGCCATTGTGAGTGGGGATTAAAGAGCCAAAAATAGAAGCATGGAATTGTATAAACTGCATGGTGTCAACACAAAATAGGTTGGGGATTAGAATATTTTATTAAAGGGCAATATAACCCTGTCAAAAATCAATCCTAAATTTCTCCATTATCGCAACAATTTAGCTTGAGCTACATGAAAATTCTGCAGAAATGTTTTTTAATAATATTTTTCATCTCTTTTGGTTTCACATTTTAATGTGTGTACAATTAAATCACATAATCTGGGAATGCTGTGGGATGAATCAACAAATTGAGAACAGTTTAACTAGGCAGGGAGTGGCTGGGGCTATTGTGGCTTCTTGCTATGTGAAACTGTATGCATTCATCAGTTAAGAGGGATTTATTTGTGGTAGAGTTTCCTGCCCCCAGTTAAGGACCATTGTCAGATCATCAATGGTCAAATTAACATAACGTGCCTGTCAGTAGTGAAACGATATGAAGAACAACTATCGCTAGAAGATGTTTGAGAGAAAGCACACTTGACTATTTTGTGCATTTTTTTTGATCTAGTGAGGACCATAGGACAAGGTGTAGTCTGCCATTGAAAGAAGGCATTCTCATTCCTTATTTGGAATGGACCTTTTTGAGGATCTGCTGAGTTGAGGAATTTTACATCAGATGGAGTGAGCAGGGTGTTGACAATATATTTAGCTCAGTATCGTCTGTGTTGAAATCAGAGGTTTCTGTTCCTGTTAAATCGAGAGTGACCCCTGCTGGAATTTCATGGATGCCAATAGTCTTCGGATCTCTTGAAAATCCTGGGGTATAACTTGACCAAGCTTTATAATATTAGTGCAGTTGTTCCTAGTGTGTGTTCCTTCTCAACTTTTGGCAAATTTCAGAAGATTTTACTTGAAACATTGTGGAACAACATAGATAGCATGAGTTCACTAATGTCCTTCAGAAAGGAAATCTTGCATCCTTATCTGCTCTGGCCCACATCCAAATCTGGTTGACTCTTGACTATTTCTTCAATTAGGGACAATTGAGAATGGTTAATAAATGCTGGGCATTGCCAACAGTGTCCACATCCCATGAGTAATTAAAGAACATGATACAGTCATCAATAGTCGTCAAATAATTACATTTCATTATAAATGGAATATTCCTATTTGGCCCATCAAGTCTGCGCCAGCCTTCCGAGCATTCCCACCCTTCAACTTATTTTCCTGTAGTTGTTCTGAATCACATACATATGAACTTCATGCTAATTCATCTGCCATCCTATCTGTACTGAGAGATAATTTACAGCAGCCAATTAATCTGCCATATAGCAAAATTAGGAGAGCCAGAGGAAACCCACATGAGTATAAACTCCATACTGTCAACAAATATAATTAGGGTTGAACCCAGGTCTCTGAAGCTGTGTGGTTTTTGACCAATATTACAAATGGCCTCTATCTTACACCAAGCATCTGTTTATATTTTGTGTTTAACAAGAAAATCTGCAGATGCAATATACAAAATTGCTGGAGAAACTCAGTAGTTACACAGTATCCGTAAGAAGTAAAAGACAACCAAAATTATAGGCCTAAGCCTTTCCTTAGTTATATTTTGTGCTTGTAACCCAGTAAATTTTTAATGCTCACAGTCCATTATAAAACAGGAAGACTAGTTTGATAGCATCTTAAAGTTGAATGAGTAAATGGAGAATAACAGAGGGAAGCTGAAAACAAAGGGAACAAGTCTCGAGTTCAACAATATAATTTGTATTAATTATCATTAAAACAGTGTAATGATCAAAGGTGATTCACAGATGCAATACCTGTAAACAAACATATTAACAGTGAGCCATTTTTGGAGAGCATGGCAAAGGAGATTTGTTAAGGAGCTTCTCAAAGGAATAGAATTTAAAAGGCAGAACTGCTTAAGGAATGATTTCTCGAGTTTATGCCTCAGTTGCTGAATGGACAACCATCAGCAGTGGATCAATTAAAATCTCTAATCTTTGTTGCTGTTGAGTTTCTTCAACAAGAATCTGCATTCTGCAATTTTAATTCACACCTGTCTCTACTTACTATATTCAGAATGAAGTTAAGAACATCCCTCTAGTTTTATTAATAGTTACTGAAAACTAAATCAATCATGAGAATTGGCAGATGGATTTTGAAGTCATGAGCTTCGCATCTCAGGAGGGGATTGTTAACACACATAGGTTCATGAATCAAGGAAATGAAGATGGTAGTTGCTCAAAGGCTGAAGATAAGCATTAAATCTCAGCAACCCAGAATGCTGAAATATTGAAAATGAATGCAAGCCTATGTTGCGCATTGGTTATAATAAACCCAGGGATAACAAATGACAGTTAAAGGAGAGATAAAAGACAATTTGTTTAAAAATTTGAAGTGTTTTCCTGTTGATTTTTGCCTTGCGTCAGGGGTGTGCATTTAATCATTCTATAATTTTCACATAATTAAAGGTAATACCCAGGTATACACAGTGGGACTGAGCACAGATACATTACAGTACGCATAGGATTAGTTCTGTTCTTGTTGACCTGTTCTAAACAAAAGTTAAAATTCCCCCCTACCAAAATATTATAATTTGCCTCATCCAATTGAAGAAAATTCTCCTGTATAAACTTACGATCATCAAGGTTAGGGGCATAGATATTCATCAGTGTCCATTTTTCAGAGAAAAAAATTGTCAACAACAAACCTACCAAATGGGTCTAGAATGACTTTTATGTATCAGAATAGCAACCCCTCTATCCTTGGTATAAAAATGTGAAGCTACAACTGTACTTACCCAATCCCTCTTTAATTTCTGGCATTCTTCTTTAGTCAGATGGATTTCTTGTATAAAAGCTATATCTACTTTTAATTTTTTTAAGGTATGCTAAAACTCACTTTCTTTTTATAGGGTGATGAAGCCCATTCACATTAAAACTAATAAATTTTAAATTACTATCCATTGTTATCTTGTAAACTATTCCACAAAAGGACCTTTAATAATAAATTGTATATCAATTCCTGACTTATCACCAAATCCATAATCCTAAATTTAAATAAAATTTCATTAACATTTATCATGCATAAATATAATAAGTAGAAATGAAGAAGAAGAAGAAGAATAGACAAAAGACCCCCCCCCAAAAGCTGTGCCAAATATTCTCTTGATACTGCTACCCTCTCACCCCCTCTATTGTCTGGGATATGAAACAAAAAACACATTAATGCTGGTGACTCAATAGCAACCAGTTTCTCCATCATTCCGGCTCCCCCGAGAAGTTAAGTCCATCTGTAAAGGAAAATCAAACTAACCATTAATAACTAACCCTGCAATATAACTTTCAATTCAAGTGTCATTCTTGCCAACTACTTCTTGACTTAAATCTGGTAGGTTTTACACAAATTCTTGCATATGATCTGGATTCCAGAATGTCCGACTTTGTTGACCTTGTAGAAATATCTTCAAAGTAGCTGGATAACGTTGTGTAAAAGTATAACCTTTCTTCCACAGAATGTTCTTAATTGGATTAAAACTTTTATGTTTTTTCAATAATTCCAAATCAGGATAGACGAAGATTTTACTGCCTTCTATTTCCAGCGGCTCTTTTCTCTCATTGGCTCATTTAGCTGCTAACTCCAAAACTTTTTCACATACTTGATATCGAAGAAATTTCACTATTATAGGTCTTTGATTCTGTTCCGGAGGAGGTTTGGATCGTAAAGCCCTATAGACTCGTTCAATCTCGATACTGTCTTTAAAATGTTCATGCAGGGATCCTTCCCTGCATAAATTTAATCATATCACTCCCCTCCTTTCCTGCTTTAATGCCGATAATCTTGACATTGTTTCTGCAGCTATAATTTTCCAGGGTCCACTTTTGTAAATATTTCTTCATTTGTCTCTTTAATATGCTCAAATGCTTCAGAGAAGTCATCCAGTCTATCTTGGAAATGTTGGTTCTCCTGTTCCATCTACTGCATTATATTGTATTTGAACTTCTTTAATCAGTCTATATATTTTATCTATCTTCCCAGCCATTTTGTTTTTTTTTTAACCTCTGACTGTTTAATATCTTTCCTTTAATTCTTCCATTATAATAGTTAAAGGACCTTTAATAGCTGTAGCTGATAAAAGTTTCAGCCTAACCTCTTCCTCTTCCAGCAGCTCTTCCAGATTTGCCTGTTCTTCTTCTCCCTGTATAATATCCTTTTCTTGTCTTTCTTCTTCCATATATCCTTCAGTTTCCTTAATAATTTGTATCGCTGCCATTCTCCTGTTTGACACCGGGTCCTGGCTCACTGATTTTGTGAGCCATTCAGCCAGGGCACATATGCACATTCTTTTCATTCCTTCTACCAGTTTGTCTGTGTGGCAGATCAAGGAGCTTATTTTGGATGGAGAGCTAGGCCCACTCTAGCCCCTAGTCTCATCTGTAAGGTAGGCCCTTCTTTTTCTTCCACTGTAATTCTTTTCCATCTTTGTTCTTCTACTCTGTCCTTTTTGAGTGTAATTTTTTCACTTTCCAGTTCCCTCTTCCTTGTTACTTTTTAGAGTATATACTTTGATTTTCAGGACAGAAAATCAAAACATTTTTTAAATGTTTACTCGGAGGTGCCAGATCATCCTGGTGCCATGTCATCGTGCGATGTCCTCCCCAAAATGTTGCTTTATTTTGTCCACACTGATGGTACTTGACCAGTTAAATCCTTCCATCATTTTCACTTTTTGTTCTGGATTTCCAGCACCTAGTTATGCAATAACAAGAGGAATCAGCCTAACAATGGGCAGAATAATGAGTCAGAATAAGGTGGTAAAGTAACAACCTAATTAATGTCTCCAATACATTAAAAGTAATTTATTTAGGGATTAATTTGCTCAATTGCAGGGTGTCCAATGAATTCCAGAGTCATAGATGAACTTGCATCAAACTGATTGCCTTTGACAGAATGTTGAGCAGGTTTCTAACTAGCTTAATGCTAATTTTGTGTTGTCATTATAATTATTCATTTAATCCAAGGCATTGTCTGTTATCATTGATAACCTGTCATTTGAATTAGAACTTGCATTCATTTGCAAATAGCTCATTGCTTGAGTTAATAGATTGCTGGCAGGGGGAGAGTTATGTTGTAACAGTATTTCCCATTTGTAAATGAACATCACAAATGCTTTTCACTGATGCACACTTGAAGAAGCAGTATCCTTAAAGGTGAGACACTGACTTACTTTGAACAACAAATATTGCTGTGAATAAATTGTTATGGAAATTAGACCTCCGTCTTTATCGAAACAATGCTAGTTATGCATTGTTCTGCTTTAGAAATGGTGCATTTTGGATGAGATTCAGTAGGATGCAGAGGCTTCATCTTTATTAAAATGGTTAATCCAGCTTGTTTTCCTATGTTTACAATGCAGTCATGCTTCATAAACACACAACTTATTGAATTTTTTCAACAAGAGAGAGACACGTGCCTCTCATGTTTTACTTTATGAAAACAATAAACCTTTGTATTCAAACAAACCAATTTTATTCATGAATTTTTTTTTAAAATTCTTCTTTCAAACTTGGTCTCAAATCATGGCATTAACATATTTTCAGTTAGGTCATTGATTTTGAGAAATGCAACTTCAGTGATGTAGCTGAAAATACAGCCCTCTCATAACTCCTGTGGCTGGAGTTGAAGTCTGGCATCTAATGCTGTCTGTACGGAGTTGGTATGTTCTCATTGTAACTGAGTTTTCCTCCAGTAGCCTATTATTTTCCCACATCCCTACGGCATGCTGAATAAAAAGTTAATTGACTACAGGACAATGTCTGCAGTCATCTACTGTTCTCGATTAAGGAAAAACAATATACATACTGGACTCGTGAAAGAAGAGACCACACATTTTCTTTTGCTAACATGATATAGTGATATCTAGTACAATATGATATAATTAGGATTATATTTCCGTAAATACACAGTGCAGCTACACAAAGTCTTACTTGCTGCAGCCACTAGGTCAGCCATCTCCATTTTTAGCGTGAGAGAAGGAACACTGAAAATTGATGGTTGTTGTAAATTTAACTATCACTGCCAAAGTAATGCTCAGCCTGTTCTGATTGGAACTATAACTGATATATTTTAGTTGAAGACTCCCTTACTGAATTGTAGATGTCCCATTCATTGTTCATTTTAAGTCTGAGAACTGCCTCTTGTGGCAATTGGTCACTTTTGTGAGCAGCTCTTCAGCTTCTTTTCCTCCTCCTCTTCCCTCTTTTGCTTGGTTGTCTTGCTCTGTGTGGCTTCTGCTCATCTCTCTATTATGCTGCACTGTTGGGGCTATGTCTAGGAGCCACAATATGTGCCGAAATAATAAAGTCACAATGACATCAGTCGGCTACGGGAGCAATACTTGTTCCAGAATTTAGTAAAT
Source organism: Narcine bancroftii (assembly GCF_036971445.1). NCBI lineage: Eukaryota > Metazoa > Chordata > Chondrichthyes > Torpediniformes > Narcinidae > Narcine > Narcine bancroftii. The sequence continues at coordinate 361,308,675 of NC_091469.1, read as the reverse complement.
ACAAAAAAAAGAGGAATATCTAAAACTAAGTGACTGGAAGGACCATGAAGTAAAAATAGATATACCATTTTCCTGCAAGTATTTGGTGCTCCTTTTCATGATGATCCCTTCCTGCTGCTGAATGCTGCATTAGTAAGATGCAGTAGTTGCATCTCAGTGTCACCAACTGATTAATGTCACAATCTTCCCTACCTGCTACATAGGTTTTCACATCTAAAACATGGACTATGCAGTACCAAATGTCAGAACATGTAATTAGCACAAAATATTTGTGTAATGGGTAAAGGTTCCATTATTATCACGTACATTTTGAATGTAACATACATGAAATCCTTTAACTTTTTGAAGACTATTTCTGCGCACACATTAATTTCAAACACTGGGTGTACCAACATAATTCATAATATAATGTGTCTCTGAAATGTTGCGATTGCTTCACTGTTCACATGCTTGTTGTCAGCCTTTTAAGCAATTGACATAGTTGGCCAATTCAATGTGGCAATTGTTTGTGACTCATGGGGTGATAATGGACACTTTTGCATAATTTTGCATTCTTATTGTTAATAATCCTTGCAAGCATCATATAACCAGAAAGGAAATTAAACCACTCAATGCTTCTTGACTTTGGTGTAATAGAGCAACTTTTGCTTTACCAGCATACAATTTATAAATGTTACGGAAGAGATATTTTTATTGCTTTTCCACAGGAGATTCACACCCATTGTGACTTCATTGCCTATTTGTGGTCAGTTTTGAGCCATTCATGTCCTCTATGAATTTTGAAGTGAAACTTGTTCAGTTAATTTCATTGGATTTTTTTTTAATGCAGGAAGGTGATCGTAATTTGCTGGGTAGATTTAAACCAAATTCCTAGAATAGTTCTTGATTCATTACACCAATTTCATTTTGTTTTCAAATAATCTGGTTTTAGTTTGCAGCAGTATAGCTTTTGCATTAACATCATCCACAGTTTTCAAGGTGTAGTTATTTACAGAAATATTAGGGAGTAATTTTAGTTATCTTCTGGTTATCCTAATTAACTTGAATTAATTTTGATGATCTTAATATTTGTACAGTACATTTCTGATTATCTGAAATGCTTGGGACTGGACGTGCATTTTCTGGATATCTGATCAGTTTAAGCAGCAGTATACCTGTATTGGCCATCACTGATCCTGATACCTCCCCACTGCCATACCCAAACTTGCCCAGGTGCCCAAAGTCCCTACTCTGATCTTAAACACATTCCCATCACCATCACCAATCCTACCCAGGTGACCCTCCTGACACGTCACACCACCAGCGCTAATCCTCCTCAGCACCCAAGGTCCCCACTCAGATCCCTGATACCTCCCCACCACTGTCGTGGAACCTTCCTGTGAAAACTCCAGACCTGGCCAAATGGAGTTCCCGATGCCACTGCTGCCATCATGAACCATGGCCGCTGACCCAACACAGCTTCTGATGCCATGGCCGCAAACTCTAATCTGGACCCCGACTACCTACTTATCAGAGCTGCCAACTCCAGCATTCAAGCAGTCTGCTTACCTACAGGAGATCCTGATGCTGATACTGCTGACTCTCACCTGATCCCTGGTTACCCTTGGGGACAGAGCTTCCTGAGGTCCCTGCTCTGATCCAGCCCAGTAGCATCAGCATATCATTGGTTAAAACAACAACAAAGAACAAGGCAAGATTTTTTCAAGCATAAAATAAAATTTAATTCTTGAGTACACTTGGATTCCAAATGGTGCTAACAGCACATCAGAGACCCACTTGAGCATAGCAGGTAAAGAAAAAAAAATTCTACTTCAACTTGTGATGTGACGTCGCAGCTGAAAATTTTCACGGATAGAACTCGTAATTTCAGTAAAGTGGCTTTTGGATAATCAGAAATGTACTGTATTGAAAATATAGATGAAATTGCAATAGAAGCGAGGAAAATTGTATTCATTGGAAAGACTTCTTGTATTAAAATAAATTTCAACTACTGCTCAAGGTTTTTAAGAGTAAAACAGCAACCATGAGCTAGATACCACATAACTGTTCATTCAAAGTTGGGGTTAGAATTCATAAGGGAATCCATCAAGAAATGAACTCAGACTGTTGAATACCTAGAAGAATTGCAGAGTAGAAATGTATCCTTAAATTGTTTTAATAAATTAAGAAAAAATTCCTTAAATAAATGTTTTTTGATTATTTTATTTAAAATGTTTCCAAATTTAAAATATTAATACAAAATACAATAACAGATAACAATCTAAATCTACATATATGATGGTATATAGCCCCCCACCTGAGAGACCCCATCCCCTAAATCCCCTCCTCCCCCATGCACCATCAGACTGATCAAAATGAGAATAAAATATAGTTACATAGAAGGAAAAAAAAGAGAAGAGACTTCAGGATTGCACAGAGGAACATCTTTCAATATACCTACTTTACCAAAATCTTTTAATACATTCTAGAGGAGAATTTCCATGGGTTTAGAGGTACAGGATGTAATGATAATGATCATGGTTGCAATTCAACGAGCAATGCCTTAAGGATTATAGCTCCCATTTGATTATACTTGGCTTCCAGCGGGGCTGACACAGAGCAGGAGACTATAGTATGTTAGATCTGTAATGGAGGCTTGCAGACTCATGGCATATTTTGTGCTGTTTATTTTCAACTTTAAAGTAAGGAACCTTTCATTTCATCCAAGTGTTGCCTAAGAACTCACACACACTAATACAAGATGAAACATAGTATCAGAAGTGGGATGAAGGAAATAATTTAAAAGGTAAAATCTAAATTCAGCAACTGATCAGTGAAGAGAAGTTAACAAAGCGAAAAATGGAAAGATTACATCCACCAGCGAAACCTCAGCTGACAGGTAATGTGGCTGAAAATTGGAACAAGTTTAAATAGCATTTTAGATTGCATTTAGTGGCAGTCAAAGCTGATGAGAAAAGTGATAAAATGAAAGTGCAAGTTTCCTTATATGTCATGGGTGATGAAGCCCTGGAGTTGTATAATAACTTCACATTTGCTGCTGAAGGATACAAAATGAAACTGGAAAAAAATAATGAAAGTTTGAGGCATACTGCATACCTAAGCATAATGTTTGAGAGACACAGATTTTTCACGTCTACAGAAATAGGAAGAAAGTATTCATCAGTATGTGACTGAATTGAGAAACAGAGCAAAACATGAATTTGGTGGATTAACTGACTCGTTGATAAAGACAGACTTGTGTGTGGTATTCTAGATAATAGTCTAAGGGAAACACTGCTATTAGAGAAAAATCTAGACCTGGAAAAAGCCATAGCACTCTGTAGGGCTACAAAAATTGTAAAATTGCAGGCAAAAGAGCTGTTCAGTGAAACTAGCTGCAACGTGGATGCAGTGAGTAAGAACGGCAAACCGTTTAACAAAAGATGTGCCAAAGTGGAAAGAGAGGCATGGCCAGTGAACAAAAATGAAAGGGACAATCAAAAAAGTATCCAGCATATGGTAAAACATGCAATATGTGCAACAAAATCAACTCTTATGCAGTTGCTATAGGAACCAAGAGCAACAAAGCAAGGTACATAAAGTAGATGAAAGGGAGATAGAGGAATCTTTTGTAGATGTTGTGAATGAAAACAAGAAAGAAAACAAAGACTGGATGTTGAGATTAAAAGTGAATGACATATACATTTCAGTTAATGCAATATCAGAGACTCATTTTCAGAAGATTAGACCCAGACCAAAGATGTATGGAACAAAGTGAAGGTGACAGGATAGTCAGGTACCGATTTCCAAGTGCAAGGAGAATGCATGGGCAAAGTGAAACTCAAGGATAGAGAGCACATGCTAACATTCATAGTGTTACCAAAGGATGTACAGGTCATACTTGGTTTAACAGCCTGTGAGAAACTGAACCTGGCTAAAAAGAGTTCTCATTGTGGAAACTGAAGGAGAGACAGTCTATGATGAACTCTGGAAAAAGTACAATGACCTATTTCAGGATCTTGGCTGCCTTCCAGGAGAATACTCAATCAGAGTGGATAAACATGTGCCACCGATAATACATCCATGCAGAAAAGTTCCATTTGTGCTTCAAAAACAACTAAAGGCAGAGTTGGACAGGATGGAAAGTCTGAATGTGATTTAGAAGATAGATGAGCCAATGGAGTAGGTGAGTTCACTCATTGTTGTGGACAAAAAGAATGGAAAGCTTAGAATTTGCCTGGAGTTAAACAGAACAATAGAGAGAAAACACTTTAATCTTCTGATGCATGAAGAAATCATGTCAGAGTTTGCAAATGCAAATCTTTTCAGAAAGTTAGATGTATCATTAGGATGTTGGCAATTAAAAATGGATGAAGCAAGTTCAAGACTGTGCACATTCAATAGTCCATTTGACAGATACAGATTCCTAAGGTTACCATTCGGAATTGCCTCAGCTTCTGAAGTGTATCACAAAACTATCCATGTAGTCTATAAGCACCTGGATGGGGTTGATACCTCAATGGATGACATCATATTATGGGGAACCATGAGAATGCAGCATGATGAGAGACTAAGGAAAGTGCTGAAAGCAACAAGGAAAGTAAACCTGAAGCTGAATAGAGAGAAATGCCAGCTTGGGGTGACGGAACTAACATTTGTAGGAAATATTAATGGCAGTGAGGGCATCAGACCAGATCCCAGAATGGTGTTCACCATTGGGAACATGCCAAGGCCACAATGCAAAAAGGTTTATAATACAGAGGTTTAATGGAATGGTCAACTATATGGGTAAATTCGTATCCAATCTCTCAAAGAAGATGGCTCCATTGAAAAGACTAACAGAGAAAAACATTGAATGGGAGTGGAAACATGAGCATGAAAAATATGTAGCGAACTAAAGAAATTGCTCACAGAGGAACTAGTTCTGAGGTTTTACGACGCAGTGAGACCCATCAAGACGCATCATATAGTGGTGCAGTTCTTCTGCAAAAATATGATGGCTGGCCATCCATTGCATATGCATCACGCTCAATGACAGACGCGGAGACGCAATACACTTAATTTGAAAAGGAACTGCTCAGCATCATGTATGCCTGCAAAAGATTTCATCAGTTTGTGTCAGAGAAAGCAATTAGTGTAGGGACTGTCCATAAGCCCTTGATTGCATTGTTCCAAAAGCCATTAAATGAATGTCCACTTGAAATACACTGAATGAAGCATACACTCTGGGTAAGCTAATGTATACATCAGACACGTTGTGTAGAGCTATTGACACAAAAGACCCTGCAAACGCCAAAATGGATGAAGACATTAATGTCTTCGTGGACATGATCACAAGTGCACTGCCCACATCAGATGCAAAAATTGAGTTCATAAAGTCAGAGTCAAACAAAGATGAAACACTGAGACAATGGAGAAAAAAACATCTTGGATGGATGTTTACAATCATCTACAAAGAACGTAAAATCCTTATCCTAAAGAGTCTGAGAAAAGAGATGCTAAAAGGATCCATGGAGGACATCTCGGAATCGAAAAATGTAAGAAAAGAGCACAAGAGGTGATGAACTGGCGAAGAATCAACAATGATATAAACAAATGAATTGTGAAACTGTACAATATGCAGGAAATATCAAGCAAGCAATCCTGCTGAACCACTAAAGCCACACAAACCTTACCAGATGGTAGGCACTGACCTATTTGAATAGCAAGGTAAAGCCTATCTTGTAGTCACAGACTATTACTCCCTGTATCCAGAGGTGAGTAAAGTGAACACCATCATTGCAGATGCTGTAATAACAGATATGAAAGGCATATTCTTCAGACATGACGTAGCAAGCAAAGTCTTCACAGAAAATGGACCCCAGTTTTGCAATTTAAAGTTTTGATAGTTTGCCAAAGTGTTGAACTTTGTACACACCACGTCAAGTCCTCATTTTCCACACTCTAATGATCTAGTGGAAAAATCAGTATAGACAGTGGAAAGACTGATGTACAAGGCAAAAGAAAGTGGATTAGACTTCTACTTGAGCATGCTAGTATACTGCACAATGCCGCTCGAGTGTGGTATGTCACCAGCGCATCTTCTTATGGGACGTAGGCTAAGATCAAACCTACCAATTCAGGAGACCCTCCTAAAAACTAAAGAGGAGGATAAGAGGAGTGAATTCAAAGAACAACAGAATGAAAAGCAAAAGTATTTCTTTGACAGAGGAATTAAAAAAACCTATCGGAACTCTACACTGGTGGCCAAGTAAGGCTAAAAGACAAAACAATCTTATGGATTCAGAAGGGAACTGTCCTTTGTGAAGTCCAACCAAGATCATACACCATTCATTCAGATGAAGGTGCTGTCCTGCGAAGAAATTGTCAAGATCTTCAAATAGAACCAGCCACAGTAGATGGAAAGATGGATACCGCTGAACAACCTGAATGCCCATCTGAGAAGGCATTGTCTGAGGCTACAACTTGGATTCAATCAGGAGATTGTCAAGACACATGAATCCTCCTAAGAGACTCATTAAGCAAATTTAGACTCCTGTTATAGAATGAAGTAGTGCTATCTTATTCCCTCTTCAAATTTTAGTGTATGTAAATTTGAACACATAAAACAAATTTTAAAAATGTTAAAAATGTTGATAATAATGAAAATGTAAGTTTTTGGTGTTAAAGTTAAAATTGCAGTGTTATACAAAGAAAACATGTTAGTTAAAAGTAAGCTACTTTTGTTTTAAGAAAGGGAGACGTACTGATAGTGAATCATGGTTGCAAATCAACTAGCAATGCTTTAAGGATTATAGCTCCTGTTTGATTATACTTGGCTGCCAGCAGGAGCAACACAGAGCAGGAGACTGCAGAGTATGTTTGATCTGTAATGGAGGCTTGGAGCTTCATTGCATGCCTCATGGTGCTGTTTACATCAACTTTAAAGTAAAGAACCTTTTCCTTCATACATGTGTTGCCTAAGAACTCACACATATGAATACAATATTAAACATAGGAAGCCCAAAATTATAAATTTATACCTAATGTTTCAGTATATGGGTGCCAAATTTGTAGAAACATAGCATTTTTATTTCTTAAATTATGTATTTTTTTCCAAAGGAATACAACTTTGAATTTCTGCTTTCCATAGTGCCATACTCAATACATTTTATTGCCTTAAATAAACATTTGTGATTTTTGTTAACTATAATTCTTAGGTAAGTAAGCTGAGTCTTGACAACCTTAAAAGAGACATTGTCATAGATAGGCACAAATAGTATTTGAGGGAAGAAGTTCACTCTTGTGTAAAGTTTAGTTTATTCCCTGAAAAGTGACTGAACTGTGATTGTGATGACAACATAAAAGGAATAGATAATTCTGAATTTGAGATAAATAACAGAAGGTCATCTGCATATAAGGAGACCTTATGAACTATTTTCTTTGGCTTGGCTTCGCGGACGAAGAAACCCAACACCCAACCCCAACCAACCAATTTTCCCTTGCAACCGCTGCAATCGTGTCTGCCTGTCCCGCATCGGACTGGTCAGCCACAAACGAGCCTGCAGCTGACGTGGACTTTTTACCCCCTCCATAAATCTTCGTCCGCGAAGCCAAGCCAAAGAAGAAATGTCCACGTCAGCTGCAGGCTCGTTTGTGGCTTACAAGTCCAATGCGGGACAGGCAGACACGGTTGCAGCGGTTGCAGGGGAAAATTGGTTGATTGGGGTTGGGTGTTGGGTTTTCCTCCTTTGCCTTTTGTCAGTGAGGTGGGCTCTGCGGTCTTCTTCAAAGGAAGTTGCTGCCCGCCAAACTGTGAGGCGCCAAGATGCACGGTTTGAGGCGATATCAGCCCACTGGCAGTGGTCAATGTGGCAGGCACCAAGAGATTTCTTTAGGCAGTCCTTGTACCTCTTCTTTGGTGCACCTCTGAGACGATGGCCAGTGGAGAGCTCGCCATATAACACGATCTTGGGAAGGCGATGGTCCTCCATTCTGGAGATGTGACCTACCCAGCGCAGTTGGATCTTCAACAGCGTGGATTCGATGCTGTCGGCCTCTGCCATCTCGAGTATTTCGATGTTAGGGATGAAGTCGCTCCAATGAATGTTGAGGATGGAGCGGAGACAACGCTGGTGGAAGCGTTCTAGGAGCCGTAGGTGATGCCGGTAGAGGACCCATGATTCGGAGCCGAACAGGAGTGGGGGTATGACAACGGCTCTGTATACGCTTATCTTTGTGAGGTTTTTCAGTTGGTTGTTTTTCCAAACTCTTTTGTGTAGTCTCCCAAAGGCGCTATTTGCCTTGGCGAGTCTGTTGTCTATCTCGTTGTCGATCCTTGCATCCGATGAAATGGTGAAGCCGAGATAGGTAAACTGGTTGACCGTTTTGAGTTTTGTGTGCCCAATGGAGATGTGGGGGGGCTGTTAGTCATGGTGGGGAGCTGGCTGGTGGAGGACCTCAGTTTTCTTCAGGCTGACTTCCAGACCAAACATTTTGGCAGTTTCCGCAAAACAGGACGTCAAGCGCTGAAGAGCTGGCTCTGAATGGGCAACTAAAGCAGCATCGTCTGCAAAGAGTAGTTCACGGACAAGTTTCTCGTGTGTCTTGGTGTGAGCTTGCAGGCGCCTCAGATTGAAGAGACTGCCATCCGTGTGGTACCGGATGTAAACAGCATCTTCATTGTTGAGGTCTTTCATGGCTTGGCTCAGCATCATGCTGAAGAAGATTGAGAAGAGGGTTGGTGCAAGAACACAGCCTTGCTTCACGCCATTGTTAATGGAGAAAGGTTCAGAGAGCTCATTGCTGTATCTGACCCGACCCCAAAGAAGTCCTCAGAATCATGAAAAGCATTAGCTAATGGTTCTAAAGCTAAATCGCACAAGAGTGGACTGAGAGAGCATCGCTGCCTAATTGCACAATCTAAGTTAAATAAAGTAGATTGTTACTTATATTAATTGGTCATACTAACTCTATTAAAATGATTATTTTACCCAAACTTTTATACCTTTTTTATGTAATTCCACTCTTCATCCCTAAGTCATTTTTGATTCCCCGACTCTATTATATCTTCCAATATTTGGCATAACAAACAACCTCAGCTGAATAAGCTTCATTTGCTGAATTTTAAAAGGAATAGAGGTTTGGCATTGTTGAATTTTAGATAATATTACTGGGAAGTCAATATATGTTTTATCCTGTTTTGGATACAATATTTTAATAGATTGGACTGCCCAGTTTGGGTCTCTTTGGAATTGAGGTCAGCTGAGAAGTTTTCAGTTTTATTCTTTTTAGGAGTAGGACTTCCTTTTATCTTTAGCTAAAGTTAACCAAATGATATACAGCCCTGTAGTGAAACATTCTGCGTTTCTGGTTTCAATTCAGGAATTTTTTGGATTTAAAAGGTTTTTCCTTACCAAGTTTTACATCATCTAATGATATATTTCGTCCTTCTTTATATGATTCGATTTTTGTCAGTTGGTGTGATAATGGTATTCACTGTTTCCAGGACTTGTTTGTTGACAGTTGTCTCATGTCTTTTGAAGAGTTATCAGCAAAGTTTAATTTACCAAATTCACATTTTTTTCTAGATACTTGCAGATCTAACATGCTGGATGTAATTTTCAAATTACAACCCTCCCAGAAGATTTTAAAAACCTTTATATTGATACGCTTTCAAAATCATGTCAGGTTTCCCTCGATAAGATTAAAAGAGCATGGGAGCATGATCTAAAGTTTTCTATCTCAGACAAAAACTGGGATTTAGTTCTTAAATTAGTGAACACGTTTTCACTATGTACTTGACATTCTCTTATTTAGTTCAAGGTTGTACATCGGACTTAAATGTCTAAGAACAAATTATCCTGTATATTTCCTGATCTAAATCCCCGATGTGACAGATGTAACAATGAGGATGCAACCTTGATACATATGCTCTGGTCTTGTGGAGCTCTTGAACCTTATTGGAGGGAGACTTTTGTGTGTTCTATCAATAATATTGTGTTACTCTTGACCTAATCCTGTCATGGATTTATTTGGAGTGTTAGATAATATTAATGAGTTATTTTCTTCATTTGATCATCAAGTCATACTATTTACAACTCATGGCATGAAGAGCTATCCTTCTTAGATGGAAGGATCCTGTTCCACCCATGAGTACTCAGTGGTTATGTTATGTCATGTCATGTCTTACCTTAATTTAGAAAAGATCAGGTGTTCTGCATTGTAAACTAACACTAATTTTCATAAAATTTTGAGTCCTTTTATGGACTAGTTTTGTGCTCTTTAAATCTGTTTGTCTAGATCATTGAATGTAATTATTTTTGTACATGGTTTTTCCTTCAGTTAGTAACGTTTTATAGATTCAGCAGAATTATACGACCTTTAATGTCAAAACATCCCAGATTTTTTTCTGTAGGGGATTAGAGTTCTTTGTTTTTATTTCTTTTTGTCATTCTGACAACATTGGATGGGGGAAGAGGTATATCAATATTGGTTTTTTTCTTTGGAAATGCACTTATATTCTTCATATTTGGTAACCTTGTGTTCTCTATACAATGTGTGTTTGATCTATAAAACTAAATAAAAAATTGAAAGAGAGAATATCTTGTATAACTATTTCTTCATATGCATAGTTCATACACAGCACTGAAACTGATCTATTATTAGATCAACAGATGCAAGTGTGATAAACAAAATAATTAGTCATACTTTAATTTGCTAGTAGTTAGCTATTGTAACATAATGATGAGTCGTGATTTTTCATAGAGTGGAAATATAGGTGGTGTGATTGCTTAATAATGCTTGGAAAATAATGTACAATTGCAATAAAATGACCAACTCTTATGAGGAGTTATAGGCCTATTTCATTTTAAAAAATTTTAACAAAACTCTAAGCACACCACGGCACGGACCACGGCACGGACCACGGCACGGACCACGGCACGGACCACGGCACGGACCACGGCACGGACCACGGCACGGACCACGGCACGGACCACGGCACGGACCACGGCACGGACCACGGCACGGACCACGGCACGGACCACGGCACGGACCACGGCACGGACCACGGCACGGACCACGGCACGGACCACGGCACTATACTAACCACTACATTGACCACTACACTATTAGCACCAATGATCCAGCACTGAATCACTTTACGCTCACTCTAACTCCGTGCAAATATCCGAATAAAGTGCAATATATCTCCATATCTGTTTGTGTTTCATGTTCTGACAAATGCGCTAATAGAGCAGAGACAGTTTTGTAAGATAAACTCAATGCTTATATCTGTGAAGTGTGTCAGTTTCAACTTTGGCAGTTCTCAATATATAATGGATACAAATCTAAAATCTAAATTTTGCGGGTGCTTCTCCTTGGAGTGAAAATTTTAAAATGAGAGGGGAAAAACAAAAGAGAAGCATTTAATGTATAAATTCAAATAACTTTTTTTCCCAATATCCAATATCCTTCAAATTGTCTTCAATTTATCAAATTATTTTTGGCCTCATTAAATATTAGACCACATTTGAAGATTTTACAAATTTTCCATGGAAACAATTTATTGACTTGGAGAGTCATCTCCCTTCCTATGAGTTTGTTTCTCTACTATGGCAGTGTGAGGGCTTCGATTTCTAAGTGGGACCATTCTCCTTTGAGTACACAGGTAAGGACTCCTTTTGGGATGGAAACTTGCATTGTCCTAAGAACCTTATCTGATGCATCTCTGTCAATGATCAGTGAACTTTGCCAAGAAATTCCATGGCATCAGCGTGATTTCTCTGGAAGTCATGCTTGCTTGTTGGGCTTTTTACTACCTGACCAAATGCACCAGTGGCTAAACTCTCTGGCCTGTATAACGTGCCACTAACCTATTTGGATTAGGGATATAGATGTTTGCTAGAAAAGATAATGAAGTTTGTTATTTGAATCATCACCAGAGATAATGTGTCAATGGAAGGTTGGCCTTTATACATAATAATTATGCAGTGCAGGAAAAATCCTTGATTGTTATGAGTAATATGATCACTGTAAAAAAATGGTTTAGTAGATGAGGGCATTGAGAGCTGAAGCAAGAAGCCATGAATTTTGTTCTATATTTCGCTGGTGATAGGTCAATCAAGAGGTAAACAATCTGTCCATATTTTCCCATCATATTCACCACCCTGACTTTAAGAATTTCATACTGGAAGATCAATAGTCAGTTGCACTTATGCAAATACACTGACTTGATGAGTGAAATCATACATGACCTATGCAAATTGCATTCTCCCTCACTCAGTGAAAAGATTAAACAGCACAAAAGGAGAATTTCAAATCCCTTAGAATGATTGCCTTAGTTAAAGTCAAGCAATTTGCAAAATCTTTTATCTATAAATTCTATTTCATCATGCTGTTTTCTTCACACGCATGCACGCACGCATGCACGCACGCAAGGAAATTAATAATATTTTGTGGAACGTGAGGCAAATGTTAATTTTTTGGAGGAGGGCAGGGGTGAAGTCATATATCTCCAATTATGCTTTTTCTGCATTGAGCACATTGATGTGTGATGTAGTTCTGAAGGTTCACCTGTTATAGATGTTCTCAGCCCATCTAGGGTTTCAATGCACTGCTTTGTCCAGAATGGTAAGACCTGCAGGGAACAATACATAAAAATGCTGAAGGAACTCAGCAAATCACATAGCATCCATTGGAAGTGATAGGCAGTCGGCCTTTTAGACAGGAACCCCATCAGGAATGCCAAAAATCAGGCAATCACCTGAATAACAAGGTGGGGGGAGGGTGAATGGAAGGGGAAGCGAGAAGAGCACAGGAAAGTGTTACATACAGGTGGGAGGGGGAAGAAGAGAAAAAAATGTGAGATCTGATAGGGGAATGGGTCATGAGGTTGAGAAAGATGCTGTCTGATAGGAGCAAAAAAGGATAAGGGGTGGGATGCTGGAGGAAGGTAGGTATGAGTGATGGACAGGGGCAAGTGAAGGGAAGGAAAGTAGTCATAGAGATGGGAAAAAGCAAAGGAATAGGAGAAGGAGTTAATGAAAATTGGTCAATATCAAGGTGTTGTTCCTCCAATTTACCTATGCCTCAACCTGGCAGTACATGAGGTCATGGCCAGACATGTTTATGTAGCAATAGGTGAAAAACTGAATGAGTTGGTCACCGCAAGGTTTTTACTGTTGTGGTGGACAAGCTGAAGGTGCTCAATGAAGCAGTTTACCTGTCTTCATCCAGTCTCCCTGATGTAGAGGAGGCCTTATTGGAAGCATCAGAATCAGTATGTGATTAGTGGGAAGGGATGAGTGGATGAGAGAGTTGTGGAGAGAACAATCCCTGTGGAAAGCAGAGAGAGGAGGGTTAGATGTGTCTGGTGGTGGGATCACATTTGTAGGTGGCAGAAATTGCAGAAATATGTTAGATGTGGAGACTAGTTGAATGGAAGATGAGGATAAGAGGAATTCTTGTTGCATCTATTGGGGAAGGGACCAGGGCAGATAGATGGGAAATAGAGGAGATGCAGATCAGGGCTGATTTAATGGCAGGAGTTTTGACACATTGCTTCTTGATACCGAACTCACTATTGTATTTCAAGCTGACAGGACAGACTGAACTAGAAATGTACGGCTACTAATCTTTGTTTTAATGACAGTATCAACAAAAATGTGAAGAAGGCATGCTTTCCATAGAAGGAAGATAACTCAGGTGTCCTAGAATAGTAAACCTAATTTCACGAGGAAATGCAGCAGGATTGGAAGGACAGAGACAAAGGAATAGAATCCTTACAGGAGACACGGTGGGAAAAGGTGCAGTCAAGATAACTATGAAAGTCAATAGGTTTAGAAAAACTGTCTGTATATAGTTTATTTCTCAAAGTGGAGATTGAGAAGACGAGTAAGGGAAATTACCAGAGGTGAACCAAGAGAATCTGAGGGCAGTGTGAAATTTGGCAATAAAGTTGATCAGCTCATCATGGGTGCAGGAGTAGTGGAGAAAGATTTGAGTAGCCTTGCCTGTTTCAGCTTGCAGCATGGATTGTTCCACAGAACCAACAAAAAAGCAGGCATAGCTAGATCAGATGCAATTACCCATAGCTACATCTTTGATTTGGAGAAAGTGGGACGAGCTGAAGGAGAAGATATGAAGTGTTAGTAATAGTTCTGCCTGATGAAGTAGGGTGTTGGTGGAGGGAGGCTGAGTAGGTCTGTTATCCAGTATTTGTAGGGAGCCTTCCAGCAAAGATTCAACTTGGGTAAGTTTATGTTCAAGTTTATGTCACAAGTTCTTCTGTGAGCAGACCTGCGGGTTATCTCCAACATCACTGCACCATTTCATCAGATGCAAGGATCGACAATGAGATAGACAACAGACTCGCCAAGGCAAATAGCGCCTTTGGAAGACTACACAAAAGAGTCTGGAAAAACAACCAACTGAAAAACCTCACAAAGATAAGCGTATACAGAGCCGTTGTCATACCCACACTCCTGTTCGGCTCCGAATCATGGGTCCTCTACCGGCACCACCTACGGCTCCTAGAACGCTTCCACCAGCGTTGTCTCCGCTCCATCCTCAACATCCATTGGAGCGCTTACATCCCTAACGTCGAAGTACTCGAGATGGCAGAGGTCGACAGCATCGAGTCCACGCTTATGAAGATCCAGCTGCGATGGATGGGTCACGTCTCCAGAATGGAGGACCATCGCCTTCCCAAGATCGTATTATATGGCGAGCTCTCCACTGGCCACCGTGACAGAGGTGCACCAAAGAAAAGGTACAAGGACTGCCTAAAGAAATCTCTTGGTGCCTGCCACATTGACCACCGCCAGTGGGCTGATAACGCCTCAAACCGTGCATCTTGGCGCCTCACAGTTTGGCGGGCAGCAACCTCCTTTGAAGAAGACCGCAGAGCCCACCTCACTGACAAAAGGCAAAGGAGGAAAAACCCAACACCCAACCCCAACCAACCAATTTTCCCTTGCAACCGCTGCAATCGTGTCTGCCTGTCCCGCATCGGACTTGTCAGCCACAAACGAGCCTGCAGCTGACGTGGACTTTTTACCCCCTCCATAAATCTTCGTCCGTGAAGCCAAGCCAAAGAAAAAGAACATACAACCATGTAGAGATCACAATTTACAGAGTATAGAATTACAATGAAAGGGGAGTTCAATGGGCAGCACTGCAATGAGGTTCATCCAGGAGCCTGATTGGTGCAGAAACTGTCTTTAAGCCTTTCAGTACTTGTTTTCACAGTTACTAAGCCTGATGGAAATGTGATTCAGTATATTGACTACCTTCCTCAGCATCAGGGGATGTAGATGGATTCCAAGGAAAGAAGGGAAGTTTGCGTCATGTTTTGAACAGCTTCAATAGCTTCTGTAACTTCTTAAGATCACAAGCAGAGCAGTTCCCATGCCGCACTATGCTATATCCAGCAAGTATGTTTATGATGGTTGAGAATCAAGGGAGACATGCCAAACTTCCTTAATTTTCTAAGAAAGTAGATGCGTTTCTGGGTGCTTTCTTGACCATTGCATCTCTATATATGTTCCAGGTCAGATCACTGGGGATACTTATTTCCAGGAACTTGAATCTATCTATTCTTTTGACTTCTGCAGTATTGACGTGAATACAGGTGTGGACACTCCACCCCCTTTAGAAGTCAGTGATCATTTCCTTCATCTCATTAATGTTGTGAGAGTGGTTGTTATTTTGACGCATTGCCGCTAGACTGTCAATCTCTTTCTTGAGTTTTGACATATTGCTTCTTGATACCGAACTCACTATTGTATTTCAAGCTGACAGGACCGACTGAACTAGAAATGTATGGCTACTAATCTTTGTTTTAATGACAGTACCAACAAAAATGTTGAAGATATTATGGTAACAGTATATGATTGTATGACCCAATGTAAGCACAGGAGCATTATCAAATCAAACTATTGAGTTAATAGGGCAGATGACAAAATTCTTGATAAAATAAGTTTTAAGGTACATGATAAATGGTACAATTTTAAGAGATGCAGGAAACAATGATAATAAAGAGTTTATAATCATGCATGTTGTGCAATGACCATATAGCAGTGGCTGAACCGTAATTTCATTATAAAAAGCTACATAACAATGGAAATAATATACTCAGCTTACGACCTACGCCGAATTATGTCCACCTCCACATATGACCAAATTTTTAAAAAAAATCTGTATTTATGCTGAGATTCTTCATTTAAGGTTCATTTTTTGAATTTGTTTTAATACCTCGTTAAGACACATGAATTAGAGTTACAAGCAATCTGAACTATGATCAATCCTTTGGTTCCAATTGCGGTTGTAAGTTGAAGACTACCTGTATTTAATTGAAGTTACAAGAGACAACTACAAAAATGGATAGATAATAAATACTCATAGTTATTCTAGTGCACAAAATGTATCTTAGCAATAGTGCTGACAGTTCCTTCATGCAGAGCCAGGTAGAGTGTAAGGATCCAACCTCCATACCACACCTAAAGCACATCTCTGATAACTCATGTTTATATTGGTGTAATTTCTGTGGGGTGAGATACAACTGATGGAGGAAATTATAGTGAACCACTTTATACCTGGCATTAATACCTGCCAACAAACTTTCTTGACATTGATCTGACCAGAGTTGTTCATCAATTGGTATGTCTAAATCTGACTCCCATCTTACCAATAAAAAGTACAATCTAGAAATAAATTCATATACACTTCCTTCATGGAGTAATTTCTCCATTTCAATGAATCCTGGTAAAGTAATTTCCAGGCCCAAGTTAGCCCTAAGGAAGGATCTTAAGTGAAGGATCTTAACAATAAAAGGACTTGTTGGGCAAACCTTCAACTGTTCAAATCTTCCAGCAGTTGTATCCCATTATGATACCAAACTTCCAGGATATTGTTGTTCAAAGTCATGGGTATTAGTTCATTTTGTGTTAAAGGTATTTTCGGTGACAATCCTCTTTTTCAGTCCAGAGCCTCCATAGGTTTCACACCATATTCTAAACAAGTGTTTTAAAATGGGGTTGTCTGTCCTGTTGACTACAATCCTGGAATTCTATTTATAAATAAAATAATTGTACACCTTACTTTTAGGGAGGGCAATCCAATTTGTACCCAGGAGGGGGAATCATCACCCTCAAACAATGAAGAAATAAATCTTATTTGGCCCACCAAATAATATTTTTTGAACCAGGGCAGCCAGACACCTCCTAATCTATAATCCCTTGATAACTATTCCATGGATACTCTGGGTATTTTACAGTTCCATGTAAACTGCCCAACATGCTTGTTAAGGGTATTAAAAAAGATTTGGGGTAGTGGAATGGTCAAGACTGGAAAAGATACTGTAATCTCAGCAATATATTCATCTTTACACAGTTGACTCTGCCAAATAGAGTGATGGGCAAGTTCACCATACCACACCTAAAGCACATCTCTGATTGAGCACTTCCTAATGGGAGATAATTATGTTTGTATAAATTCTGAGGATCATTATGTACCATTATTCCAAGGCATTTAATGCCTCCTGAGGGCCACTTGAATGGGTTTGTTCACTGGTCCTCAATGTAATCAAAATTTCTTAGTGGGATAATTTCACTTTTTTCTTTCCCAGTTTACCTTGTATTCTGAAACTTTGCTGTAAGCTTTTTAATAAAGTCTGTAATTTATTGAGGAAATTAACTGACTATATCAAGTACAGGATTACATTATCTGCCATAAGATTAATTTTGTGATT
Organism: Narcine bancroftii; assembly: GCF_036971445.1. Lineage (NCBI taxonomy): Eukaryota > Metazoa > Chordata > Chondrichthyes > Torpediniformes > Narcinidae > Narcine > Narcine bancroftii. The sequence continues at coordinate 361,290,965 of NC_091469.1, read as the reverse complement.
TGTCTGACCCACTATAAAGCCCTTTATATCTGAATCTTGTCTCATGGCCTCTGCTAAGGGCTCAATAGTCAAGACAAAATGTCCTGGAGATAAGGGACTCAACCTGCTCAAAGGGAATTTTGCCAAGATTTGTCCATTTGTGGCGATTCAGGCTTTGGGTCCATGATAAATAATAATAAACCAATGCCAAACCTGAGCTTGCCCAACACTATAAATAAATATAACCATCTCAGTTTGTCAAAGATATTCCTCAGCATTCAGAGCCACAGTGATACTCAGTTCAGCCTTAGACTTTGCATAGTAAGTTTTTGGCTGATCGGCATTTCAAAATAAAGCCATCCTGGTCTGGATTTATTGATTTTGGCAAGTATTGGCCAAGCCTGTTAGCCAGGGCCTTAGATATCAATTTAAAATCTCAGTTTAGTAATGAAATGGGCCAAAATGAAGAGCATTTTAATAAGTAATTTTTTTAAATGAAAATTATGGCAGTAAAAAAAAAAATTCAGGTAGAGTCTCTGAAATGCCCCTTCTATATGAGCCTCCACTACCATCCCTGGCAAGGAATTCAAGGCACCCATAAAACTTTGTGTGGGGGGGGAATAAAAACATAGTCCTGATGATTTCCCTAATTTTGTGTCCCTTCACTTTTTACATCTGTCCTCTGGGGTTTGGTATACCTGTCCTGGGGAAAAGGCACTGACTGATAACCTTGTAGACCTCTATTAAGTCTTCTCTCATCTTTCTACACTCCAAGGAGAAAAGTCCCAGCTTTACTAATGTTGCCTCTTAAGACTTATTTTCCAATCAGGCAACATCCTGGTAAATCTCCTCTGCACCATTTCCATATCTTTCACATCCTTCCTCTAATGAAGTGACCAGAACTGAACACAGTACTCCAAGTGTGGTCTAAACAGAGATTGGTAGGGTGGCAACATGACCTTTTGATTTCTGAACTCAATCCCCCTAATAATGAAGCCCAATGTCTTAGGCCTTCATAACTACCCTATCAACCTGTGCATTGGGATGTATGAATTTGGACCCCAAAGACCCTCTGTTCATTCACTCGCCTAAGGAATCAATCATTAACCCTGTATTCAGCCTTCTGGCTTGTCCTTCCAAAATGCATCACCTCACACTTACCTGGATTAAAATCCATCAGCCACTCTTCTGTCCAACTCTGCATCCTGCCTATATCCTTTTTAACCTTCGACAACCTTCAGCACCATCCACAACTCTTCCAACCTTTGCATCATCCACAAACTTACTGACCCATCCTTCTGCCTCTTCATCTAAGTTACTTTCAAAGATCACAAAGTTCAGTCATCCCAGAACAGATCCTTGCGATACTCCACTAGTCACTGACCTCTAGGCAGAATATTTTCCTTCCACTACTACTCTGGTTTCTACCTGCAAGCCACTTCTTTTGTTTTTATCCCCACAGCCATCATTCCATGAATTCCACACCTCATGACTTTCTGAACAATTCTCTCTCATGAGGGACAGTGGTATGCTGATGGTCAGAAGCAAACACACAAAACTAAAAGACTGTACAACAGGCTTTATTCTACATAAACTTCCACAGAGCCAACTGTGAGGAGAGCTACTATAAACTCAGAGTGTCTTCAAAGGGCCAGCTCAGGCTTTTATCCCAGGTTGGGGAGGCCGGAAGTGGCTGCGGAGGCAATGGTGTCGCTGGTCTATAATTCCCAAGATTTTCCCTATTACCTTTTTTTTTTTTAAACAAGGGGGACTACATTTGCCATTTTCCAATCCTCAGGCACTACTCTTTTGGCCAAAGAGGATTCAAAGATCATAGCCACTGCCCCAGTTATCTCTTACCTTATTTTTTTGGAATATTTTATTTTAATTTTTTAAAGCCATTCATGTATCAACGAAAATAAAAATATTTGGTATATAATTTAGAATTAGTTTTCTATGATACCTGGTAACTATAACCCTTCAACCTTCCCAACCCCTCCCTCCAAGAGATAAAAGAGAAAGAAGTAAATATAAAAAAAAGAGTTGTTGTGTTTGCACCTCATGGTGTGGAGTAAGAACCACACACACCCAGTCGAGTCGCGGTCGAAGTGATTTATTGCTCTGCCATCACTGTTTATATTCACTCCCTACTGTGATGACAGGAGTGACGTCATCACAACACCGATGATGGCTGTTGGGCCCTGCGGGGCCCTTGTTGCATTTGCTGCCCATTTTATGAGCTAATTTGTGACTCAGTTCATGGGCCTCTACATGATTCAGGCCCCCCCCCCCCCACCCCAACAAGAACCAGTGATCAGAGAGTCCGCTGCCACTTTGGGCAGCCTATCTCTGCGTTGCAGGGGTTGAGACTCTACTGGCTGGCCGGTTTCAGGTGGTCGAGGTTGAAGGTTTCCTCTTTGCTGCAATGTTCAATATAAACATCATCCAATTGTGCCTAACAACTCTGGGTGAACTGCGCTCCCCTGTTGGAGGTGAGATGTTCTGGGACTCCGAACCTGGACACCCATGTTTTGATTAGTGCCCTGGCGCAGATCTCTGTGGTCTTGTCAGCCATTGGTACTGCCTCTGGCCACCTTGTGGAGTGGTCAATCATTATTGTCCAGATTGTGGATCTAGATGACAAACTATGCTGATCCCAGCACCGATCCCTGCAGCACACCACTAGTCCAAGCCTCCAGTCTGAGAAGCTATTGTCCACGGCCACTCACTGGCTTCTCCCACACAGCCAATGTTTTTGAATATTTTAATATGAGATTTCACATCCAAAGTACAGAGTATCTATGGATAGATGTTAAAATTCTCAACGATACACTACACTTAAAATCACCAATGCCTGAAGAGGGTGCACAAAATTAGTGAACCGGTGCAGACTCGAAAGGCCAACATGGCCTGTTTCTGCTCTGTAAATGGTTATATGGTTATAGTCAGGAGTTATCTCACCCCAGGGGAAACCAGCAGCAGCCCCATGATGTCAATGTGGACATGGCTGAACCTATGCTGCCCTGCTCAAAAGTCTGGGGAGGTGCTTTAGTGTGAGTTTGCACCTTGGACGCCTGGCAGAGCATGCAGGTCTTGGTCCACTGACTGACCTGTTTGCAGAGCCCGTGCCAGATGAACCTGGTGGCCACCATCTTTTCTGTAGTTCTGATGGCCAGAGGCACCAGGTTGTGCATTGCAATGAAGACATGCTGTCTCCTTGCAGCCAGCATGATGAGGTGGGGTTTGTAAGAGGAGACATCGCAGAGGTGTTGTCTGGTTGCCAGGGACGATGAAAACATCCTCCAACCACAACCCAGAAAGTCCTGTCTTATATGCCTGGATCTCAGGGTCATCATGTTGTGCCCTTGCTAGGGCTGAATAGTCAATGCCCCGGGATAGGATGTGGAAGAATTTGATAGTGGGACAGGAGAGTGCATCGGCCACCACTTTGCTCTTACTGGTGCTGTATTGGATGTCTGTGGTGAATTCAGATACGTAGGAAAGGTGCCTTTGCTGCCTGGCTGACAACAGGTCAGACACTTTATGGAAGGTGAAGGTCAGTGGTTTGTGGTCTGTGAAGACCTTGAAATGTCTGTCTTCCAGAAAGTATCAGAAGTGCCTAACCACCAGGTACAGTGCCAATAGGTCCCAATCAGAGGTACTGTATTTAAGTTCAGGTGGCTGGAAGTGCCTGCTAAAGGAGGCCAGTAGCTGCCATTGCCCGTTGATTAGCTGTTCTAGGACCCCTACAACCACTGTGCTGGAGGTGTCCACCATGAAGGTGGTTGGCCCTCTGGCCTGGGCCAATAGACTACTCGCAGCACAATGATGGCTCCCTTCCTATTTTTGACTTCCACCCACAGTTGACACTCCCTCAGCAGCATCCTCCCTTTCAAAAGCCATGATACTTTTCCTGAACATTAATGCTACTTCCCCTCTCTTACCTCCCATGCTATTCCTTTTAAAACACCTAAACCCCAGTACCTGCATCAGCCGATCCTGCCCATCCTCCAACCGTTTGAATAATGGCCACAACATCGTAGTAATTCCATGTACTGATCAATGCTCATTATTTCTAATACTCCTAGCATTGAAATAGACACATTTCAAACCCTCTAACTGACTTCATTAATGGTTTGTTCCCTTCCTGTCTTTCCTAACAAACTCAGAACACATAGCATCATGCTTTTGACTTTCTGCCATATTCTCTGCACTCTCATTCTGGTCCCCAGCCACCCCTCCCTGGCGCAAAACTAGTTTAAACCCTCCCCAACAGCTCTCACAAACCTGCCACCAGGATATTGGTTCCCTTTCCAATTCCAGTGCAACCTGTCCTTTTTCTACATGTCAGACCTTCCCCAGAAGAGATCCCAATGATCTAAAAATCTGAATCCCTGACCCCCACACCAACTCTTGAGCCATGCATTCATCTGCCATAACTTCCAATTCCTGGCCCCTCTGGCACGTGGCACAGGCAGCAATCGCGAGATTACCATCCTTTAGGTCCTGCTTTTTAACTTCTTTCCTAACTCCCTATATTCCCTCTTCAGGACCTAATCCCTACGCCAATCTATGTCATTGGTCCCTACATGGACCACAACATCTGGCTAATCCCCTTCCCTCTCCAGAATGCTGTGAAATCATTCAGAGATGTCCCTGACCCTGGCACCTGGGAGGCAACATGCCATCCAAGAGTCTCATTCTCATTCACAGTAGGATGGGTGAAATCCTGGAGGGTCCAAGCATTAGAATGAGACTTTGTTTTAAATATTGTGCCATTATGAGACTGGGAAACAATATTGGTCAGTGTGTACACAGGAAATTGGTCACCTTAGAATATAGGCAAATGAATCTGTTTATAGGGAATTCAATATGTGATTGATACACTCTATAAATGACTCTAAAGACTGAGTGAGCAATAATACACATTAGATTTCAGCTGGCCCAACTCCATGTGCTCGAATGAATGGAAGGGGATAGGGAGGTCGACCTTTATGGCCAGGGCACAGGGGAGGGGCTACAAGGGGAAGACTGTTAACCTCACGTTAAAGACACATGGTTACCCTGTTTCTCGGTGGCAGGACGTGCTGCCTGAGGCACTACATTCTATTCAGTCCCTATTATGTACAGCAACAAATCAAGCACCTCATAAACGCATGTTTACTTTTCCAAGGAAATCAGGGACTATGACCAAACGGTCAGCCTGTCTATCTGAACCTAGAACCATGCTGCTGAAGGAACACGCTTGGACGCGCAAAACGGACCCTCTAGTCCAGCCAGTTCAACTACTGCACACTAATCCCAATTATGCCCACATTCAATTTCCAGATGGGAGCACGGACACAGTACCCCTAAGAGATCTTGCCCCACCTGGTTCACTCCCTTAGTACGCCCCCACTCAGAGTGATCACCACCCTAGTCTGTGACCCTTAGTAAGCATTCAGATGGCCATGCTGAGGCCCCACAGCCTCACGCACATGATTCTGGAGCAGGTCCAGATGTCCTGCCATCTCACACTACAACCAGGGAACTGTATCAACACCACCAGTTCCCAAGGTTGTCACTCCTGCAAAACCACGACCTGCTCCGATAAGGAGATCTTCTCGCGTTCGAAAACAATCCAAGAGACTCCACTATTCATAAACATCTCATTATCTTCTCATTGCGCTGATAGTTGTTAGCTTTGTTTTGGCTATGTTAATAAATTCTCAATGCCATTTACTTGACTGTTTGTGTTATGCTTACAGTAGAAGTGCTTGCTTGCTCTAGAAGTTGTTCTTTTAATTTTAACCTAACTTCATCCGGGGGGAGACTGGGATGAATCTGTGTCATGCTGTTAGTCTTTCGCTGTGCTTTGTCTGCTTTACTGACATTGGACGTGAATTATCTCTACCACTAAAGACACTCCCCTTGGTTATAACTGTGTATACACCCATTATTGCACTACTTAGTTTCTACTAATAAAAGCCATGATTCCTGGCCTTCGATTTCTTCATTAGCTGGCACTTCAGGGATATCCTCTATTGCTGCCTATTCCCTTTCTGTCACCCTCCCTTCTGGCCCTGAGTTGTGATTGTAACTCCTGTCTATCACCATTCTCAGCCTCCTGAATGATTTAGAGTTCATCCAACTCCAGCTTCAATTCCCTATATTCTGTAAGGAGCTACATTCTCGGAGTTGAAATAATCTGGGATACTGTTGGCTTCCATGAGTATCCACATTCCGCGAGAGGAGCATGTCCTGAGCTGGCTGCCATTCCCACGGTCTATTCAAGAGGAAAGAGTTAGAAACACCTGACCTTACCTTGCCTCAGCGCTTACACCTCCATCTCAGCCTCTGCTCACCGAAGCCTCTCGAAAAAAAACCCCACAAATTCCCAATCCTAAACTGCACTGCTCCCACAATCACCTCTCTGCTTGACCTTATCTTCCTTTTTATTGGCTATAGCTAATTAGCCAATGGAGAAATTGAAACGAGCACCTAATTCTCCTGCTGCTTTTAAAATTCTTCTCCTCTCATTCATAATACTATTCTCGCAGTCCCTGATGAGACCCATGAAAGACTTTTAAAAAAAAACTCTTCTCACTGAGCTGAGTGTAGCTCTCTCACTCTGTGAATCAATTGGTCTGCCACTGCGGCCTAAAGACATTAACTGAGCAGGATTACAATTGGGAACAACACATTGTTAGTAGGGTAAAACTAACCTGTCTCATTTAATCACTAGACACTAATTATTATAACTTGGTAGATTTCTGTTCTATTTATCTGACCACTAGTGATCTAGTGATTGTCAAAATACATTATATATTTAAATGACTAATTCATTCTTTTCTGGCAAATGAAACTTTACAACTTATTGTATCCAGAAATGAAATAAGACAATCCCTGAAATGGCTCAGATGGATTTTTAAACAGGTGGTTGAACTACACTTGTAATCTTCATGTATTTATGTAAAGGAATTGATTACTTTCCTTTCATTAAGAAAACAGGGACACTTTGGTGAGGGCACCAATGGAAATCCTGAAAAAGCAGGTGTTGAGGACAAATTAGGTGGGATCCTTTCAATGACAAAGTGGAATGCTGCATGAACAGACATGAAAACTGTTGCTGGGCAAGAGATTTGTCTGAAATTAAATATTTATTACACTAAATAGAAATCAATTTTCTATTTGTTTCAACATATGCTATCAAATTTTGATGTCAGTCTATCTGACCATTGGGAATTCACGTAAAGTAAGACTGAGTGAAGGTAAAAGTGTGGAGTTTTAACTGGTAACCAAACCAAACACTGAATATTAATTTTGTGTTCCACTTTCACCACAGTTAGGGCACTGTTGGAGGTCAAAACCTGGATAATATACTTATTATGTACTCAAGGAGAGAGACTTAAGATGCAGTCAACAGTTTCTCTGCCCTCAGAAACCTCAGTTTACTTTGAAGTGGTTGCTAGGTTGGAGCAGAATTAATTGTATTGCTTTGATGTCAGTTTCAATTTAGAATTGCTGGAAGCAGGAATTGTCACAGGCAAGCATGTAACAGTACATCTTACCAAATCTGAATAAAAAGAGACTTAAATAAACCCATGTCAGCTGTAAAAGAATTCAGTTTCTGCTAATTATTAGTGATGTGAGTGTACTATTATCTTCAGAATTATGCTCTTTTGATTTCTGTTCATTTCTTCACTGTTAATTTCTAATGCAATTAATCATTCAGGATGTTTCCCACTTAGGAACATAAATTGTGTTTTGTACAATAATGATTTTATATTATATTTTATGTTGGAAATCAACAGATGACTATGGTTAAATAATACATTTACTTTCCTAATAGGCTTTATTGTTAGGAAACAATAGAACAAATTCTCATTACTTACAAATGATTCCAAAGCAACTGGATTGAATAATTTAGCCAAATGTGTATTTCCATTGGTATAAAATGAAAGGCTGCATGACAGGTCTGTAATTGAAGTTTTATTAAATGACTATCATGGAAATTAAAACTTTGGCATAAAAAGAGACTAATCATCATATTATATGAATATGCAGTAAATATTTTGTGCTCATCTTTATGGGCTTGGTTCCAGCAATTATATTTTCCAAACCAGCTTTGCTCATTAACTTGCAGATTATTTTAAGATAATCTAGATAAATATATTTTGCAATGCTTGAGATGCAATCACAACTTTCCCACTGACCAAAAATATTATTGTTACTGTTGACCTAATTTCAACATCTTAAAATACTAATTTTGTTTAAGATGGTTCTCTTCATCAGATAATGCCATTATTAATGTAATATTGCTTGATTTTGGTTTTGGATTGTTTATCTTGATTACTTGCTGCAAATTTGTATAACAAATAAACAGCCTGACAAGTTGTTTTTAAAGAATTTTTTCTATATATATATTTCTAGAACAACAGAATTTTATGCATCAGGAAGAAGGATCAAGCAGCTTATATGGAATTAAATTCCTTCTTTTATTCCACCAAAGTTGTAATAACAGGAAATGTTTACTATGTTAAAATATGAAGCAGATATAGCAGTGATCCAGTTTGTAACCTTTTTGTAAAGGGTACCCTTGACATTATTTAAAAGATTAAACCTGTTTCATATAATGTTATTATTATTTTGGCAACCATCTGGCAGAGAATTACTGTGCCAGAGGCAGAGGCTGGTTGACTATAAACATACTAATTTACTTGCAGTTGAGAGAAAATCAAGTTGGTATATTGGTTAGAAAGTATTTCCCCAGAGTGCAGGAATTTAAAAATAATTTTACTCAAGATGCCTTCACAATGGGTTAGTATTTATGCTAATTCATTGTGAAAATCAAAATACAAAATGAATTCACCAATCAAATCTACCAGAATGAAGCAGAAATGAGAATTGAGGTGTGTTGAAAAGTATTTATGCTCTGGTACAAATTCCACATGAGAAGGTTGAGACCAATAGATGATGTAGTTTTCTTTGGTCAAGATATCAAAATTACCAATTCCCTGTTGTCAATCAGAGCTGGGAGAGCATTTGGAGGAAATTTTTAAAATATGTGGCTTATATACAAAATAGTGACCTCTCAAATCATTGCATAATCAATTATCTTGAATTATAATGTTCATTGTAAATCACCACTTTGCTGAGTTGCAAGCCGTAAATATCCATTGACATGAAATAGAGCATTATACAAATATTCATTTGTTAGTCATTTTGGATATGGCCACAAAAGGAGGTAGGTCATTACCTTGAAAGCTCAGACCTCAATTTAACATCTGCAAAACAACTCCTTTTATTGTGTTGAATTGTGATTTAACATAGGCTATGTGCTCAATTTGCTAATGCAGGATTTGGACCTGCAGCTAGTAAACCAATTTTGACACCTTATCAAGAGTTATTAGACCATGAAGTGTAGTATGCTTTCAAGAGAAAACTGTGAGTTGCCTAATGCATGACCGTGTTAAGACTATGCCAATAAGAATACTTGTTATGAATTGCCTGAGCAAAAACCCGACATAACTGTGATGGGGTGAATAGCAACACACTGGGCTGTATGGATTTATGATTCACTGTTAAGTGAAGGGAAACAGCAGTACTTTTTTCATATCAGGGAAGTGTGTGACTTGGAAGGGAGCCTGCAGTCTGAGATTAACAGAACTGCAGGATCTAAGAAAAAATAAAGAAATGTGAATCGCAAACTTGATATTTGACAGTAATTATAATATTTATAATTAAATAAATTTTGGTAAGATATTCATGCAAGATTTAATTATATTGAACAGATTGCAAAGGAACCTAATAGGTTATAATAAAAAAAAATGTCAAATAATCTCAAAGTATAATCATCAACAGTTGAAAAGGGTCTTGTAACTGTTGAAGTTGTCCATCTTTTCAGAAACACCATCCTGTCAGGGAAATGGAAATGAATAAAACCTTTCAGAATTTAAGCTACTTATTGAATCTCCCTTACTAACCATTGTGAAAGCATCTTGCACAAAATTATTTGTAAATTCCTGCTCTCTGGGGAAATATTTTCTAAACAATATACCAACTTAATTAATAAGTTGATTTGGTAATATTCTGTTATTGAATATAAGTAAGCAAACATGATTTTCTTCATATTATTTCTATATGTATAATCGTGCCTATTTATAAATAAAGCTATCTACCACATCAAGTTTGCATCAGATCTTTGTAAAGCCATCCATTTAGTCCCATTCCCTAATATTTTCCCCATAGCTTGTTGGACTAATCATGGACTGCTCCCATACCATAGAGGCAGAGTCTGCACTCTTGTACCACCACATTTTTTTTGCACTTTAGTAACTGCAAATATTTATTATATATCTAACTTTTGTATTTATTTTTTTCTTTTCAATTGAGTTTTATGTATACTATTGTAATTTTTTATGAATGATTTGTTTGGCTGCAGCAAGGAAGAATTTTTCTGAAGGAAGTTCATTATAATTATCATAGATCCTCCGAATCTGTTAAATACTTTACAAGTGCTTCTTCCATTGTTTGACCTTTCTGCTAATTGGATCAGTTCTTTTCATTTATCCGATTTTAACATATCCTATATTTATGCAACAATATCAATGCTCTCAACTCTATGCTCCCAGGAGAGCCATTTCATGTCCACCAATCTTTACTTCTCAATGAAATCCCTCATTCCTGAAACCAATCTTTTCTATACTCTCACCTTTCCTAAAGCGCAGCAACCCAGAGTGGACTCAAGGATCCAGTAATAATACTACTGGTGTTTTATAATAATTCATCACATCCTCTTTGCTTTAGCCCAAGATTCACTGTGGATATTTGAAATTCTTTGCTACCTTAAAAGATTTATGCACCTAAGTCTTCTTAGTTCCTCAAAACCTTTGGAGATTGTAATCAAACAATTTAAGGATAATTTGAAGAATGTGTCTGGATTAACTGGAAGTTCTCTGCAATGCAGACATCATTCACTTGTGCAAAGTATTCTACACATGAGACATACTGTATTCTTCAGTCAGCACATGGCTGGAAACTGGATGAATAAACAAATTGTTAAGACACAGATCTTAATTTGGAAGTCTAATTAATAAACACCACTCTTGAAAACAAACAAGATTACATTTTGCAATGCACAGCTGTGTTAAACAAATCATGGTGCCCTACTCACGAGGCCTAATCAAGATATCACCATCCTCATTAACCTCAACAGTCAGCAGAAGAAGCCACAGGGATTTGCATCAGTAATTGGCTGACCCCACTTGCAGAATGTCATTGACTGCATTAGGACACCAGACCACCATCCAGAAATAGCTGTCAATGGGAAAAGCTACCACTGCATTACTGTTTAGCCAGATGTTCATAGAATCATGCAGCCGACATAACTGTGATGGGGTGAATAGCAACACACTGGGCTGTATGGATTTATGATTCACTAAGTGGAGGGAAACAGCAGTACTTTTTTCATATCAGGGAAGTGTGTGACTTGGAAGGCAGCCTGCAGTCTGAGATTAACAGAACTGCAGGATCTTAGAAAAAAATAAAGAAATGTGAATCGCAAACCTTCAGCCGACCGTGTCCATCCTCACTGTGATGTTACATTAATCCTATTTATATACCTTAGGGTTGCATCCCTCTACACCTTCCCAATCTAGCTACCTGTCATCAAACATATTGGGTGATGAATTCTTCCATAAGATACCTAGGAAACTGCTAAGGTGCACTTGTCCTGACACCCAGGAATTACCTAGAAATTAGGCAAAATTGTTCTTGCAATAATATTGCCCACAGGACTGGCTCACAGAATCCACCTTGACTCTTCCATCTGAGCAACATAGGTACAATTAAATACAAACTACCAATACCATTTTGGAGCAAAACATACATTCAAATTCTATAACCTAATGTACATTTCAAAAAACATGTTTGTATGTTAATGGTGTCATGGAAACAAAACACATATTGCTCCACGTAGTGCAAAGCAAAACATTGCAGAAGAATACTCAAGACATTCAGCTGGTCAGTCAGCAACTGTTGCAAAGAAGTGGGAGCAGTGGAAAAAGAAAGGGAAATGTCTCTGATAGGGTTGTGATCAAGGAAATATTGAACGAGGAAAATTGTGGTTTTCTGAAAGAAGATGCTAAAAGCAGTTATTCCCATATTTAATCTCAACATCTATTCAGCCCATCAAGATGCAACTGGCCCTCAGAACAATCCTGCCAAACACATCCCTCCATTTAGTTCCCTTCTTCTCATCAACTCCAGCCCGATTCTCCTACTGCCTATTTATTTTAGGGCAATGAACAGCAATCCAACTAAACTAACTTCAAGCACATTTTTAGATGTGTGAGAAACTGGATCACTATGGAAAAATCCATATACACTGTAGTTACAGGGAGGATTGCTATCACTACTTGGGCAGCATCAGAGATTACAACTGAACTCAAGTCATTTACACCGTGAGGCAACAGACTGCTTGTTGTGCTCTGAGCCTTGTAGGTGGTAGAAAAGCTTTGGAGCATCAGGAGGTGAATCCTGCATTGCGCGATATGCAACATCAATGCTGCTCTTATATCCATAGGATTTAAGTGGTTGGGTCTGTAAGTTAATGGCTGAGAATGATCTCCAGATACTAATTTAGAAAATTTATTGTGGTTTTAAAATGGATTGAATTATTCTTATATTTAAACTAATAGATTCTCTAATTACAAAGACCTTGGGTCTGGTCAATGTTCATGCCCAGCATTACAATCTTGCCCACATGTCACAGATATTTTTCTAATGACCACATCAAAATAGTTGTTTTGTTCTACAAATGGATATTTCCTTCAGTTCCACAGGAGCATTTATCATCAACATTTAAGTCTGCTTGCATGAGGAGATGGCTAGGCTTTATGTAAATACCTTTGGCTTTTGTTTCCAAGTAATAGGTCTGTGAGTTCAGATGGGCAACTATTTCTTGAGGTAGTAATCAGTGAATGCTCGAGAACATTGAAATTACTCCTCAATCAATATACAGTAAAGCCCTGATATCCGGCATGCATGGGAATTGGTAGATGCTGGGTAAATTAATTTGTTGGTTGAAAACTGACCAATAGGATACGCTAATTTAAAATTTTTGTATTTTCTATCTATTTATTTTTTGCAATTTCTGTTGTTGTTTGCTTTAGGCTGCTGGTTGCATGAGTTCCAATGATGGGGATTTTACTATAGCAGCAAGAACAAGCAAAAAGAATTAAAACAAGCACAACATTTTTTTGCAGCAGTTTGAATAACTGTTAGGTGCGAGTCATCACTAATAACTAGAAATGCAACTGCCACACTATGATCGAAAATAATTTCTGCAGATCATTCAAGTTTAAATTGAAAACTGTCATTCTAGTTCCAAATTATTTACACAACTTGTGTGAATAGGGTGCAAACATTTCACTCTTCCAAGATGGTAAATTTTGAATCAAATGGATTCCTGTATTGTTACGTAATACTTCATTTAGAATGTAACATACATGAAATTCTTTAACTTTGTCCACCGTAAGGAAGACAGAGTCACCGCTTTTGTCCAGCGCACCTCACAGAAATGAGGCCCCAGCAAGGAACAGACTTGCAGCCCTTGATTTACAAGGCCAGTGCTCGAACCACTGAACTATCAGAGCAAGTTCTAATACAAGCTGGAGATTAGTGAATTCAGTCGCGAGTTGGAATGCTTTTAGACCCCACCATTCCAATGGTACCTTGGAGGATATATTCTGTTGCTGCTCTGTGTATAAGTGTCTGGCCCGCCCACTGATAACTCGACCCATGTAACCCCTCCTCCTGTGACCTGAACATAAAGGTTGACCTCCCTACCCCCTTCCACTTCATTCGAGCACATGGAGTTTGGCCAGCTGAAATCTAATGTGTATTAAAGCCTATCATTCCTCACTCAGTCTTTAGAGTTATGAATAGTGCGTATTAATTTAATACACATTAATCTTCCACAAGGGATGGACAACTGCTTGAGACTTGACAGACTCGAAATCGATCCACAGATGCCCGGAGCTGCCGAATGGTATGAGCAGTGCATCGCCTGCTTCACAAACTTCCTCAAAGTTGCAGCGGGCCTGGTGGACTCAGACGGGAAGAAACTCAAGGTCCTGCAAGTTGTAGTTGAAACTGAACGTACCTGGTGATCCGGGGCTGCACGACCTACCCGGAGGCCATGGCTGAACTTTACAATCTCTACCAACCACGAGTGAACGAAGAGCACTCACGGTATTGACTGGCCTTAAGGAGACAGCAACTTGGTGAATCCATGGACGAGTTCCTCCAAGCTCCGACGACCTAGGCAGAGACTGCTAGGGCACTGCTACAGCCCCTGTGCCTGTAGCCCAGTGTATGGAGGAGATGGTACAAGATGCCTGCGTGGCTGGAGTGAGATCTGACTACATTCATCAGCAACTGCTCGAGGAGAACAAGCTGCCCATGAAGAGAGCCTTACAGCTTGCTAGGACTCTTGACTTGGCCCAATGCAACACCAACGAGATTGCTGGTAAGAACAGGACCTTCACGTGCGGACTGCGGGTGCCACCATGTTGAAACCCAGCATCACAGACGGCCTCTGCGATAGCGGGCCACGACCCCACCTCCGCTGCTGTCACAATCGGACACCCACTTCTGCAGCCAGGAGAAACACCCCCGACAACTCTATCTGGCTAATGAACCGATCTGTTTGGGATGCAGAAAGAAGGGACATTAACAGAGTCACGAGGTTGCTTCGCTTCATAAAACTCCAGAACCTCCCATACTTCATTGAGGAAGTCAGGTCTCTGACCAGACACTGTCAGGTCTGTGCAGAATGTAAACCGCTGTTCTTCAGGCCCGACAAGGCACATCTCATCAAGGCCACACACCACTTCGAACGACTGAATGTCGATTTCAAGGGACCCCTGCCCTCGACCAATAGGAACGTCTATTTCCTTAACGTCATAGACAAGTTCTCCAGATTCTCATTTGCCATCCCCTGTCCAGACATGACCTCTGCCACAGTTATCAGGGCACTCGCAGCATACTCAGCCTCTTTGGGTACCCAGTCTATATCGATAGTGATTGGGGGTCCTCTTTCATGAGTGACGAGCTGCAGCAGTTCCTGTTGGCACTAGTAGGACTACGAACTAGGGGAAAAGGCCAGGTGGGGTGAGAAAAGGCTACTGTTTGGAAGGAGATTCTCCTAGCCCTTAAGTCAAAAGGCCTGGCGGTGTCTCACTGGCAAGAAGTCCTGCCAGAGGCACTCCATGACATCCAATCCCTCCTATGCACTGCTACAAATATGACCTACATGAACATATGTTTTCCTTCCCTAGGAAGGTGCGACTGAAACCACTCTGCCGCCCTGGCTCTCATCTCCAGGATCCGTCCTACTGAAGAAACATGAGAGGGACCGACCCGTTCGTGGAAGAGGTGCAACTCCTTCACGCAAATCTACAATATGCATATGTCCAGTACCCTAATGGCAATGAGGACACAGTCCCTGTCCAGGACCTGGTGCATGCCGGAGACACCCACTTACCCCTAATCCCGGCCACCACATACACACACATTGTCCCCTACAGGCACTTGGTGCAGGCTAGCAATGACCCCCCTCCCCCAAACCCGGCCACCTACACCGCATCCCCAGAACCCTCGACCAGCCAAGCCAACCACCACAACCGCCCCACAGACAACAAAATCCCACCCACTATGGAGATACCTTTGCACCACCCCCCTGCCTCAAGACATCTGACCAGCAATGGAGCCAACCAGTACACCCCCCCCCCACCCCAGTGGAGCTACGCAGATCACAGAGGCAGAGGAAGCCACCTGACCGGCTGAACCTTTACAACTTGGGTTTGTTTTTTTAAAGAGGGGGTGAACATAGTGATATGTACCTCAAGCTCACTCCTGCCACGAGGGTGTCCCGGATTTGTTCCACCTCTCTCTCCCAGGCCATGGCTGCTTCATAGTGGCATTTTCTGATGAGGGCCCATAGTTCAAGAACATAGTCATTCAGCAACTCAGCTGGATGCTGAAGACATTGAAAGAGTTGGTGCCTCACCAGCACATAATTCTGGGGCCTCATATAGCGGGCCTTCAAGCCTTCTGTGGTAGCACAGTCTCTTTTGGGCCAACTCGAGAGAGAAGTGTCGATCTCTGGAGACCATCCAAGTTGAAGACATCTTGCATGTATGTCAGATAAGAATGGAAGCACTCCAGCCAGTAGGCAAATTCCTCTGGGGCCTTTGGGGACAAAGGGTCATCCTGGAGCATGCCTGGCTTTAACAAGGCTTCCATCCCATTTCAATGTTAAGCTATTAAAATTGAAATGTGACTCAATGCACTCAGAGACAAGTTGCTTTTAATAGCTTACAATCAATGGCCAGTAGACGCAATAGTCCTCAGGTGAATCTGAAGTAAAGTGGGAAAACCAGGGTATATTAAGGTATGTGAGGGTGGAGCCATAGGAGGAGTCAGCCATCTGAACAATACACAGACAGTGAATTCCAGTTCACTGCACAGTCAATCACCTAAAAACCAGGCACCACACAATCCAGCTTTATATATAAATTAACCTAATTCATAAAGAGATAGAGAAAGGAAACAGGCCTTCAACCCATTGCTGGTCATCACTCACTCAGTTTCAATAATTCTATATTTTATTTTCCTCATTATTTCCATCAACTTACCTTTTTCTACTAGTCACCACCACATGTGCATGGATACCAGGTCACCTTGAGGAAATTCTCTTAGTTACCAGGAGAAAGAGAAAGCTCTACATCGACAGTTCCCAAAGTCAGGAACAAGCCTGGGTCCTGTCTGAGAGGCCATGGCTCTACCAGCTGTATCCCTGTGCTACTCTCCACTTTGGAACAAGTCTAACTTTTCAAACAAAGCTAAGATTTTTATGCGATAAGAAGTTGATCAAAAAGTAATATTTTTATTGCTAATGCAATTCCAGTCAGTTATTCACTGCATCTAAAGACATTGTCTGAAAATAGCTTGAGGCTCTACTGTCACTTAAGCTTAACTGAAAATATAACTACACAGTTTCGGAGATTTGAAAGGCACATTAATCCATTTGAATGAATTTATAATCAGTCATCCAAATGAGGAAGCTTCCCAGCAAAAGAATAGGGATTCTTTCTGAATTCATCTCAGCATTTAAAATGTAAGCTATGGGAAGAAAATTCAACTTCATCATACTCTGTTTTAAATAATAAGCACAGAACAGAAAAATCTGCTTGACCTTTGTTAGTTCTTGCACAGGCAAGTGAAAGAATTTTGGGGTTTTACTGTGCCTTTTCAACCTTGTTGCTAAATCTACAGCAAGAACTGAGTAACATTTTTCTTGAAAATGCTCTTAACTGGAAGCTTCTATGCAGCTCGGATCAGTGTGTAATTAGCCACAAGCCTGAGACTGCAACTGTTGGAACATATGGCTGCAAAGTCTGGAAAATTAGTTTTTATGCAAGTTTCCTGCAAATTCCCAGAATTCTTTATGAACCCAACAAGATTTTTGGCTGAAGAGAAAATCAAAAGCTCCAGATGCAAATCCAAGAAATAGTATAACATTATTGGAGGAAATAAAAAATTCTATCAGCATGGGAAGTATCGGTTCTGACAGGTCTACTCAACAGCTCGATTAAAATGTCATATAACACCAAGAAGTGATTATATCATTTAAGAAAATAGGGTGTCATGTAGAACGACTTTGTTGCATGTGTGTTTGTCCTTATTCTAACTCTATCTTGCATCAGAAATCACTCAGAAACATGGAGAACTTTTAAAATATATCCAGCTTGTTTATTTCACCTTTTCTATTTCATTCTGCAACCAGAATACAGAAATTACACTTTCTCTTAGGAATGATGAACTCACATGTATTCTTGCTCTGGTTGCTCGGTGACTTCGATGAATATGCAAAGCTAGAAGCCAAATATCCATTTCTTGTAATATAAATAAAAGCAAAAAATAAAGAATTAATTCAGCAATTGTCCTTATATGGCAAATCAGTTGCATTTGGGAGAGTTTATGGAAGCAAATGACCCTAGATTCAGATCATCATAGTTTATCTATCAAGAGAACAGCACCATCAATCTTCCATGCACATGTGGGGAAGTCAAAGCACTAATCAATTCTCAAATACATATTTAACAACTTTTCTCATTTTCATGCTTCCTTTTAAATACCATGTGGCTGTTATATCAGTTCTATATCTTTTTTTTATGGGAAGTAGCAATTAACATTAAGTGTAGGTCAAAAATATTTTCATGCAGGTTTTATGCCACAATTTGATATGGTCATGTAAAAATAAACAATTATAATCTGAAATTGACTGCCATGTTTTTAAAGACATAGTTGATGCACCATCAATTACTCGAATGACTGTTGTTGAGAAATCAATTGGCTTTTATTCACTTAAGAATAAAGGTACATCCATACTGTTCAATTGTCCTGCCCCTTCATACAGGAGCCTGAGGGGAGGGATCACAGGTGCAATCAGCCAGAGAAATATATATATATATATATATATATATAAAGACTGTTTAGTCCAACTTTTCCATGGCAAACAAAATGGCCTGCCCACACTAGTCCAACTTGCCTATTTTTGGTCCATATCCCTCTAATCCCATCCTATCCATGAACATGTCTAATATTTGTTTTTAAATATTGCAATAGAGCCTGCCTCAACTACTTCCTCCAGCAGACTCTTTCATATGCTCACAATCTCTGTGTAAAAGAAATACTACTCAAATTCCTGTTAAATCTCTCCTCCCTCATCTTACTCTATGTCCTCTGGTTACCGATTCCCTTCCTCTGGGCAAAAGGCTCTCTGAGTTCACCCTCTCATGATTTTTACATTTTTTTCTGTCTTGGAATTTTTCTTTCTAATTTATTATTTTACTTTCAATGTTTACAAGCTGAAAGACAATATTATAATGATTTATAAACAGTTATTTTTTTTCTTCCCTCCATCAGTATGTTCACTATTGCACTTACGCAGTCGCTGATGTGCACAGCCAACAACCTGTATCTATCCAAACATTAATAAAGCAAAAACGTTGGTTGTTAACTTCAGGAAGGCCCAGGGGAACTATGCTCTGCTGACCATTGACGGCTCAACCATTGAGGTCGTCAAGAGTATCAAGTTCCTTGGAGTGCACGGCCAGGAATCTCACCTGGTCCATTAGGACCAGCTCCATAGCCAAGAAAGCCCAACTGCACCTCTACTTCCTGCAAAGGCTGAGGGAAGTTCATCTCCCATCCTCCATCCTCACTACATTCTACAAAGTATGTATTGAGAGCATCCTGTGCAACTGCATCACGCCTGGTTTAAAAGCTGTACCACTTCAGACCACAAAACCCTGCAAAGGATAGTGAAGTCAGTGGAAAAGATCATTGGGGGTTCTCTTCTGAACATGAAGGACATCCACAACACTCAATGCAAGTGAAAGGCAACAGATATTATGAAGGGCTCCACACTCCCCTCATGTAAACTGTTCTACCTTCTGCCATCTTGTAGGAGGTACTATTGCCCTCAGATCCTTACATTCAGATTGGGCAACAGTTTTTCCCCAAACCATTTGGCTCCTGAATTCCCAGAACATACGTGGAGAATTTACTATGAACGTTTATTGGATATGTCTTAATATTTTAATATTTCAAAATGTTTAACTTCCATTCTAATGTAAATTTATGTAAATATGCTCCATGGTCATGGAGAAACACTATCTCATCTTTATCATACGAGCATGGTAGGAATGATAAATGAAAGTGATTTGACTTGACTTGAATTTCAGAAGTCATATGTTGAAGATACTGACAAACATCAAATTATGTTCCATCCAAGATGATCTCCTACTTAAAAAAAAACATGCCTCCCCTCTACTGCCATCAACTCGGCCCTTACCCTCATAACCTCTATTACCTGCACATTTGCTCTGGCTTTCTCCGCCCCACTGCACAACAAGGGAAGGCTTCATTTGTCCTCACCAACCATTCCACTAGCTTCCACATTAAACATATGGATTTCTGCCATTTCCATCACCTACTGTGGGATCCAACCAACAGACACATCTATCCCTTTCCTCCCCTCTCCGCCTTCTGAGAGGATGCTCTGTCCATGACCCCTTTGTCTACCTGTCCCTTCTCAACAATCACATACCAAGTTACATTTGCACCCACACCTCTTCCCTCACCACTATTCAGGGTCACAAATAGTCCTTCCATGTGAAACAACATTTCACTTGTGAATCTGTAGGGGTCATCTACTGCATCCAGTGCTCACATTGTGGCCTCCTCTACGTCTGAGAGATTGGACAACATCTGGGAGATTACTTCATTGTGGACCTTTGTTCTCTTTCCGTGTAATAGGCAGGGATCTGCCAGTCCCAACCCATTACCATGCCAACATGTTTATCAATGGTCTCATGCACTGCCAAACTGAGACCACATGCAAATTGGAGGAAAACATCTCATATTCTATCTGGGAATCACTCAGCCACATGTCATTAACATTAACTTCAGCTGTTTCCATTAGCCCACCACACCACCCAGCCCTCCCCGTCCTCCCCCGCCTGCTACCCCTGATCTCTCCCATTCCCCTACCACTATGTCTCCTTTCCTCCAGCTCTCATTCATAGAGCCAACCCTTTCCCCCAATCAATTCTCACCTTTCATCTCTTTTGCCTATTGGCCTTTGCTCCTCCCCCAGCTTTTTCATTTGGTGTCTGCTCATACCTTGAAGAAGGACTCAGGCACAAAATGTTAGTTAAATATGCATACCTCCTAAAAAGAGTTACTCCAGCATTTTTATGTCATTTTACTACAATCACGGCATCTGCAGAGTTTTGTGTTTCACTCCTCTTTTGGACAAACAATAAAGTCCATTGGAAAAAGGTGATGAGTCTGATTTTAATCATTAAATGATTCATCTTTTTGCAGGGATTTTTAGATCATCATGACTTTACACTCAACAGAAAGTGATAGGTTGACTTGCAATTGTTTATCAGCAGTCTGGGGTTACAGAATTGAAAGAAACATTGTCATTTCAGAAAGGAACCTTGAAACATTCTTCAGCATACTTGTATTCAGCAGGTTAAAGCAATAGGCATCATATTTGCAACAATGATTACCTTTGCCTTTTTATAATTTCAGTTAAAGAAAATTACATGAAAGCAATAATATTGAAAAGTAAACACAGTGAGTTTTTAATTCATGTGGGATATGGAATTGATGGGCAGTTTAATATTTTTTATCACTTTTATTACCCAATATCAGTCTCAGGGAATTTTAGGTCTAAAACAAGTGTCTAACATAAGTTGTGATTGTGAACTTATTGCAAGCCGATGAAAAGAAGTGCTGCAGGATCCTAAAACTGACTGCTATCCCTGTATATAATTCAATAGGGACATAGTAAAGGTTCCACAACACTCAAGGTTCAAGATTCAATTTATTGTCGTAGTAATACAACAGTGTCATATTACATAACATTTCTTTTTGCCTGCTGCAAGGCAGAAATTCCCTAAGCGCTTCTTACAGTCACTTACAGTCAGTCTTACAATCAGAGAGAGAGAGAGAGAGAGAGAGAGAGAGAGGGAGAGAGAGAGAGAGAGAGAGAGAGAGAGAGAGAGAGAGAGAGAGAGAAAAGTAAAAGAGAGTTCCCCCCCCCCCCCCAGAGTCACTGAGTGTCCGTAGTTTTACCTCCAGCGCTTCCGCAGCCCCCGCAGCCCCCGCAGCCACACAAAGTCCAGACCAAATAATTGGCAACACAAGCTCCAGATCTGAACCTCCGACACAGTCAGGGACTGTCCCGCATCCTCGGCACCTCCTCACATCCTGGTTCCAATACCTGGTACCCCTCCAGCCAGATCAAGCCAGTCTCCAGCAGGCTGCAGCCTGGCACAAATCTCCCAACAGCAGTCTCCAGCACTCCATAGCTTCCACAGGTTCTTCACCTCGAGTCACCAGCAGCCCGCTGCATGCTCTTGTCCCGCAGCCACAGACCCCCCTCACTGGTCCACCGCCGTGGTCACCGTCCCCGCGGATCATCTCCTCTGCTTCTCCCTCTCAGGTGATATGTGATCTTCCCACCCTCTGGTGCCCTGCTCCAGTCTTCCGCTTTCCCTGACACTGCAGCCCCTTGAGGCGCCACCATTTTTGGGTGCAGATCTGCGGCTGTGGAATTTCAACTAAAACCTCGGTCAGCTCCCTCAACGGGCCATTTAAAGCCCTTGCAGAGTCTATGGCAGTCAACTGGGCGGTTGCACCCCATGGGAGCGCTGCATATTTGCTCCCTCACTCTCTCACACACCAGTGGCAGCGCTGCCCTTACAGCGGCTCCGTCAGCACCACCATCTTCTTGGACCAACTGTACCACCTGTTTCAGGAACAGTTCCTATCTCTCCACCATCAGAGTCCTAAACAACACTCAATCAGAGACTCATTTAAGGACTCTTCCTTTGCTTATTATTTATTACTGAACATTTATCATCTTCTGTATTGAACTGTTAGTTGACATTTCTTTCTTTCACCTTGGCCCCTCTGGTCCATACCGATTTAAGTGATCCCATTTAGTCCCACTTACCTGCACCCTGCCCATAACCCTCCAATCCCCTCACATCCATACACCTATCCAACTTTTTCTTAAATGACAAAATTGACCGTGCTGCAATCATCTCTTCCGGAAGATCATTCCGCTCAGCCACCACTCTCTCAGTGAAGAAGCTTCCTCTCATGTTACTTCTAAATTTTTGCCCCCTAACCCTTAACTCATGACCTCTTGTTCCAATCCCTACATTTTCCATAATCACCCCTTGTGATTATCACCAATGTACATAGTGTATATAGTTACTGTATCTAGACTGTGCTTACAGCGATTGGCTGAGAGCTAAGCCACACCTATTGTCTGGGCCTTAAAGGGTTGTGTCCCTAGCCAGGTCGGATCATTCCGGACTGGTCGGCCACCTGTGAAGAGCTCCGATCTTTTGCTAATAAAAGCCTTGGTTTGGATCAACAAGTCTTTGGTTCTTTTGACGAGCTCTACAATTTTATTAGCAAAATAATTTTTTTTGAAAGGGATGGAGCGTTTAACTCAGCCAGAAAAACTTGATATCGACCCACAGTCAGCTACAGCCTTCAAAGCCTTTAACTTCTGGCTGCTGAACTTTGAAAACTTCCTGAGACTCATTGAGGTGCGTAGATTGCTGGATGAGGGCATCATCGAACCCAGTTCAAGCCCCTGGAGAGCCCAGGTGGTGGTTGTCAAGAATGACAAACTACGGAATGAAAAACTACGGATGGTGGTCGACTATAGCCAGACCATTAACCGCTTCACGCTCCTGGATGCGTACCACCTGCCACGCATCACGCATGTGGTGAACCAGATCGCCCAATACCGCATTTTCTCCACTATTGACCTACGTTCGGCCTACCACCAGCTCCCGATCCGCTGCGAGGACCGACCATTCACGGCCTTTCAAGCGAATGGGCGGCTATATCAATTTCTCAGGGTACCATTCGGGGTCACGAATGGTGTCGCGGTCTTCCAGCGGGAAATGGACAGGATGGTGGACCAGAACGGGCTAACCGCTACCTTCCCGTATCTGGACAATATCACCATCTGCGGCCACGACATGCAGGACCACGACGCCAACCTAGACAAATTTCTTCAAACTGCCCGTCGGCTGAACCTGACTTACAATGTGGACAAGTGTGTCTTCCGGACCACACGACTCGCTATTCTAGGTTGTTTGGTTGAGAACGGGATAGTCATGCCAGATCCTGACCGCATGCGTCCCCTAATGGACTTACCCCTGCCCCCCCCACATACCCAGAAAGCTCTCAAACGTTGCCTGGGGCTTTTCTCATATTACGCCCAATGGGTTCCACACTACACCGACAAGGCACGTCCTCTTATCAAGACCACCTCCTTTCCCCTCTCGACCGAAGCCACAGCGGCTTTCGATCGAATAAAATCCGACATCGCTGCTGCGACGCTGCACGCAATCGATGAGTCTGTCCCGTTTCAAGTCGAGAGCGATGCATCCGACTTCGCCCTGGCAGCCACCTTGAACCAGGCCGGTCGGCCTGTAGCCTTCTTCTCCAGAACCCTCCAGGGTCCGGAGAGTAGACACTCCTTGATCGAGAAGGAGGCCCAGGTCATAGTTGAAGCGGTGCGTCATTGGAGACATTACCTCGCTGGGAGGTGCTTTACACTGTTGACTGATCAACGCGCGGTCTCCTTCATGTTCAGCAACACCCTGCGTGGTAAGATAAAAAACGACAAAATCGCCAGATGGAGAATCGAACTCTCCACCTTTAACTATGACATCCTGTACCGGCCTGGTAAGCTCAACGACCCGCCTGATGCGCTCTCCAGGGGGACGTGCACCAGCATACAGATGGACAGACTACGGAAACTCCATGAGGCGCTCTGTCATCCAGGGGTCACTAGGTTTGCTCACTTTGTCAAGGCGCGCAACTTACCCTACACAGTCGAGGAGATCCGCTCCATGACCCGAGCCTGTTCAGTGTGCACTGAATGCAAGCCCCACTTCTTCCGTCCGGATAACTCCCACGTTATCAAAGCCACCCGCCCCTTCGAGCGTGTTAGCATAGACTTTAAAGGGCCCCTACCGTCGACCAACCGTAATACCTACATCCTTACAGCCATCGACGAGTACTCCCGCTTCCTATTCGCTGTGGCCTGCCCAGACACCACTGCCACCTCAGTGATACAGGCCCTTCACAGTATTTTCACCATCTTCGGGTACCCCAATTCCATCCACAGTGATAGGGGGCCCACATTCATGAGTACAGAGCTGCAACAGTACCTTCTGGAGTGTGGTATTGCTTCAAGCAGGACCACGAGCTATAACCCACGCGGTAACGGCCAGGTCGAGAGGGAGAATGCCACCATATGGAGAGCGGTTACACTGGCTCTCCGGTCTAAAGGTCTCCCCACCTCTCACTGGCAGGAAGTTCTCACTAGTGCCTTACACTCCATCCACTCCCTCCTATGTACTGCAACAAATGCCACCCCCCACGAAAGAATGTTCCTTTTCCCGAGGAAATCCGAATCAGGAACCACTGTACCGGCATGGCTCACCGTCCCTGGCCCCGTCCTTTTGCGACGCCACGTCCGGCACTCAAAGAACGACCCCTTGGTCGACCGAGTGACTCTACTCCACGCGAACCCACATTACGCCTACGTTGAGTTCCCAGACGGGCAGGAGGACACTGTTTCGGTGCGGGACCTACCTCAGGATGCGGTAGACTCAGCAAACCCCCCAACCCAACCTTCCCCAACTCCTTATTCTCCAGGCCCCGTGCCGCAACAGAAGGACCAACAGCACCCCAATGACCCGGGCCACCCTGCCGACAACACGACTGGGGAATTGAGCGACGGAGCAGTCGCACCCGACGAGCCCGCTGGCGACACCACTCCAGCCACCCCAATCCCGGCACCACGGCGGTCACGCCGGATGGTCAGACCCCCTGACCGCTACAGTACATGACCTACCCCTTCCTTTTATTCTCTCCCTCGTTTTTGTTTTTTTTTCCCAGGGTCAATTCTCCAAGAAGGGGTGAATGTGATAGTACAGATCTATCACCAATGTACATAGTGTATATAGTTACTGTATCTAGACTGTGCTTACAGCGATTGGCTGAGAGCTGTCTGGGCCTTAAAGGGTTGTGTCCCTAGCCAGGTCAGATCATTCTGGACTGGTCGGCCACCTGTGAAGAGCTCCGATCTTTTGCTAATAAAAGCCTTGGTTTGGATCAACAAGTCTTTGGTTCTTTCGACGAGCTCTACACCCCTTTTGCTTCTCTTATCATACATGATTCCATATCCTTTCCCCTAGTGAATACCGAAGAGAAGAACTTGTTCAATATCACCCCCATCTCATTCAACTCCACATACAGTTGTCCACTCTGATTCTCTAAGGGACCAATTTTATCCTTCACTCTCCTTTTGATGTTTACATATTTGTAAAAACCCTTCAGATTTACTTTCACCCTTTTCATTATAGCCATCTCGTACCTTCTTTTCGCTTTCCTAATTTCTTTCTTAAGCTTCTTTTTATAATCCATGTATTTTACAAGCATCTTGTTTATATTTTGTTTCTTATATTTAATGTAGGCCTTCTTTTTAATTCGAACCAACATTTTAATCTCCCTTGAAAACCGCAGCTCTCTTGAACTTTTGGCTCTGCCTTTTATCCTAACAGATTCTGCACCCTCAAAATCTCACCTTTAAAAGACCTACAATTCTCCTTACATCTTTCCCATAAAACAAATCAGCCCAAACCATTCCTTGCAAATCCCTCCTCATTTCATCAAATTTGGCTTTTCCCCACTCAAAAACCTTAATCTTTAGACCAGACCTATCTCTTTCCATCATTATGTTAAAACTAATGGTACTATGATCACTGGATCTGAAGTGTTTGTAATGGAAGATTTAAACCATGTTTTTTTACTTTTGCAGCCTTTGCTTCTCCAAGGCTGAGAACCTGCTTGTTTTTGGGAGTCAGCAGATGTGGGCTGGGTTCCGCAATGGGGCCCAGAGGTGCAGTTATCTGACAAAAGGACATCTGTGTACCAAGAACATTTAATCTTCCTGCTTGTTTTGGTCACAGACTGTCAGAGGCCTAGCCTTGATGCAAAATAAACCATTTATTCAAAGTGATAAGCTATGAGTAAGCAATTTTTGGGTAATATAAGCCATGTTTCTGCTGCTGAAGTTTGAGACTCTCCAAGAGGTGGCAACATCTCTCAGCAAGAAGAAGAACTTCTAGAGTCCAGCTAACGTCCCAGTCGAGGGAGGTGGAGAAGCTGCTACTGGCGCCCCGACAATCTACTACAAGTGTGCAGTCGTTGCCTCGCTTCAGCAGTTGGGACCAGTCCAGGCGTTAATAAGTATAATTGGGAAGGGCTTCCATATTGTAGTTTGATATCAGCTTTAAAATTTGTAAAAGATTTGTATAAACTGAAGTCCTCTAGGCATGTGTGTCTATTTTCTTTCGGTAGCTCAAAAACTGTGACCAATCTAAAATTAACAAAATGAGAGGTATAAGTTTACCCAGGACAGTGCTCCCCCACACCCATCTCAGTCGCCTGCCCTATCTCATTCCCCAACAGTAGATCCAACACTGCCCCTTCTCTAGTTGGTACCTCAACGTATTGCTGCAAAAAAACTATCCTGCACACATTTTACAAATTCTAAGCTATCCAGTCCTTTCACAGAATTTATTTCCCAATCTATATTAGGAAAATTAAAATCCCCCATGAACACAACCCTGTACTTATTACAAATCTCTACCATTTCCTTATACATTTGCTCCTCTATTTCTTGCTCCCCGCTTGGTGGTCTAAAATACACCCCTATAATTGTAACTTCTCCTTTTCAATTTTTTAATTCCACCCATACCGCCTCCCTTGATGAGCCCTCCATTCTATCTCACATCAGCACTGCTGTAATATTTTCCCTGACAAGTAATGCCACAGCACCCCTTCTTACCACTCCAATTCTAGCACACCTAAAGCAGCGAAATCCCGGAATACATAGCTGCCAGTCACATCTCTCCTGCAACCACGTCTCACTAATCGCCTCCACGTCATACTGCTAAGTTTCTATCCACACCTTCAGCTCATCCACCTTCCTTACAATACTCCTAGCATTAAAGTAAATGCATTTCAGAGATTTCCCACATCTTTCCCTCTATTTGTCCCTATCTTTACAGTCAACTCTATTATTTATTACCATCATTCCCCCGTCATCACTTCACTGATCACTTCTCGATCAGCTGTCTTTCCACCCCCAAATTTTGTCTTCAAGCCTCCTTTATTAGCAGACAAACCTTCTCTTTGCTGTTCTCCTTTATATGGACCCCTTCGCCCAACCATTCTAGTTTAAAGCCATAGAAGGGAGATTGCAATGGGGACGTCAGTGAAGATAGCATAGCACTGCAAGGCATGCATTTTGGACAAGGTCAGCTTTTGTGAAGTTTTTTTGGCTTCAGAATTTCTTGCCTGCCATAACTTCAGTCTAAGAAACATGGTAATTCCAGATAGGTTATATTATTTGGATTTCTTTTGTCAACACTTCTATTGCATGAATGGGCAAATCTTCCTTGGAAATTGTCTTTAAGAGACAAATAAAATCTTTGCTGGGACACAGATAAATTAGAAACTCAAAAGTTCCAACTTACTAAACGTCAAGCATTTTAAATTAAGAAATTATATTTGAACTGAATATCTGTTCTAATTTATCACATGTATTAATTATAGGATATTATTTCAGATGTCCTTCATATCTGAAGCAAGCTAATTGCAGTATAGCTTGGGGCTGCTGTGCTGTGGGTGGTGAATTTTTCAAACTGTCCCAATTAATTTTGATTTATAAATAGCTTTCTGCTATGGGTTCATATCCATTATAAAATGGGTTGAGTGATTTCACAGTTGCATCACATGCTACTGTTAACTCCAGCAGTGAAAACTTTATACAAACTTATTTTTCAATGGTATATTTCACTGCCACAGGTCTCCCCAAAGCAGCTTAGGCATAATTAAATACTTGTAAGATGATATATTAGTATAATATTTGGAAACACAATAATCAACTTGCATATCACAACATTTCACAAGCAGTTACGTGCTAATGACCAGATAATCTGTTTTAGAGATTAAAGATTGGAGAGGTGATCCTTCGCTCGTGTTCAGAATAGTTCTGTGACTTCTGATAGGTTGAATCCCGCTGAATGACCTGCTGAGTGCTTCCATCTTTTTTTTTCACTTTTTTATTTCCTTTGGGAGCTTGTATGTTCACTTTAGTGAGCATTCAGAGACTCACCTCAGCATTTCATTGGAAAGATTGTCTCTCCACTGCAGTAACTGCCTTTGTTTTTGTGTTCAACTCTCTGAGGTGGATCCTGAACTGACAACCTTTTGACAGCTGGGTAATGGAGCTAGCAACTGAGCCACAGCTGAGAGCAACCATTCTGTGCTGCAACATTTATATTCCAGTCTGAGAAGCATTGATTTGTTCGTCTCTGTACGGTGCACAAAGTTGCCATTTTTAAAATTTATTTTAGTGTTTAAATTAGTATAAGTACTATTTCATTTCTTGACAGACATAGTATCAAAATGTACTTCTTCCTCTGAAGGCCAAAAGCCCTTCGTTTCTTCCTCAACACCGCCAGCCCCCAATCTGAAGGCCTCAAAGCCCTATGCTTCTTCCTCAGCAACAGACCTAACCAGTCTCCTTCAACCACTACCCTCCTCTGGCTGGCAGAACTTGTTCTCACCCTCAATTGCACTTTCTCCAAGTAAAAGAGATAGTCATGGGTATCCTCGTAGGTCCCAGCTGTGCCTGCCTTTTTATTGGTGATGTAGAGTAATCCATGCTGCAAGCTTGCACAGGCAAGGCTCCTCTTTCTCCACTTCTTTGGTGCTGCATCATGCACCCATAATGCACTCATTGACTTTATCCACCTTGCTGCCAATTCCACCCCAACCTCAAATTCACTTGGTTCATCTTGAGCAACACTCTCCACTTTCTCGGTCTCTCAGTCTCCTGCTTGGGAAACAAGCTCTCAACAGACATTTTCTACAAGCCCATCATTTCCGATAACTACCTTGACTCCATCTCTTTACGTACTGTTCCTTGTAAGGATTCCATTCCTTTCTTATAATTCATCCATCTCCATTGCACCTGCTTCCAGGACAAGGTCTTCCATGCAAAATCATACAAGATTACCTCATTCTTTTCTTTCTAATTTATTATTTTACTTTGAATGTTTACCATCTCAAAGACAATAGTATAATTATTGACCAAAAGTTATTTTTCTTTCCATCCACCAATATGTTGTGATTTTCAGATTTCAGATTTATTCTCAGATTACATATGACATCACATATAACCCTGAGATTCCTTTTCGTCTGCAGGTGAGGCAGAATTACCACTTATTGGGAATGGGAGTGCAAAAAGAGAAAAAAACTCAATGTACACATATAAACAAATAAAGAAATGTAAATAAACTGTGCAATACAAAGAGAGAAAACAAAATCAATAAAGTATAAAAATAAGAATCTTTAAATGAGTCCCTGATAGAGTTTGTTGTTGAGGATTCTGATGGTGGAGGGTGGCAACTGTTCCTGAACCTGGTGATGTGAGTCTTGTGGCATCTACACCTCTTTCCTGATGGTAGCAGTGAGAACAAAATGTGTGCTGAGTGGTGTGCATCTTTGATGATAGCTGGTGCTCAACGACGGCAGCTTTCCCTGTAGATGCTCTTGATGTTGGGGGGAGGAGGGGTTTGCCTGTGATGTCCTGGGCTGTATCCACTACTCCACTACTTTTGCAGTACTTTATGATCAGGGGTATTGGTGTCCCTATACCAGATGGTGATGCAGCCAATCAGCACACTTTCCACCACACCTCTATAGAAATTTGTCAGGGTTTCAGACGTCACAAATTTTGATGATATTTTTAGAAGTCATATGTTAAAGACACTGACAAACATCAAATTATGTTTCATCTAAGATGTTCTCCTTCTTCAAAAAAAGTGGCTTCCCCTCCACTACGTCAATTCAGCCCTGCACATCTGTCCTGGACCTCTCCGCCCCTTGTCCTCACCAACCATCCCATCAGCCTCTGCATTCAACATATCATCGTCTGCCATTTCTATCAGTTCTATGTGATCCCTCCACCAGACACATTTTCTCCCCCTCTCCTCCTTTCTCCACCTTCTACAGGGACCACTCCCTCCATGACACCCTTGTCCATTCCTCCCTTCCCACCATTCATTCCCTCGGCACCTGTAACTGCAGGAAATGCTACACATGCATTCACGCCTTTTCCCTCATCACCACGCGGGACCTTTTTTACTCCAAATCATGCTTGTTCGGTAAAATCCCCATTATTCAGCACCTATGGGGAATCCTGGTTGTCGAATATGTGAATTTTCCAGTTGACTGAGACTCACTCTTCCAATACCCAACTAAGACACCTGCATTAAGAGTACACCATTTAAAACTGTGGTTTTCAACCTTTTTCTTTCCACTCAGGTACCACTTTAAGTAATCCCTATGCCATAAATGTTCTGTGATTAGTAAGGGATTGCTTAAGGTGGTATGTGAGTGGGAAGGGAAGGTTGAGAATTACTGATCTAGACCCAATTGTTACTGAAATATTTTGCTTGAGAAAAATTGTCATTGGCCCATTTCCTTTGGAGTGATGAAATCGTGCACATAATGAGCCAATTAGGCACAATTAAAACTGTGGTTTTAAACCTTTTTCTTTCCACTCACATACCACCTTAAGCAATCCCTTATTAATCACAGTGCACCTATGGCATAGGGATTGCTTAAAATGGTATGTGAGTGGAAAGAAAAAGGTTGAGAACCACTGGTTTAAAAGACAATACAAAATGAAAAGTAATTTGAAAACAACAAAATCAGTATTGTAATCTTTAATTATGTAAAGTTCACGTTAATCAGCTAATTCCCTTAACTTACAAAATTTAAATTTGAATCCCGGTCACTGGTGCTGTAACATCGTTGTGCTACCTGCTAAGCTAGCCATGCCATTGTCATAATTAACTCCCCCCTCCCCATCCCCGTTGCCCTAAAGACTTAATAATACACTAATAAAGATAAAGATTCTTACAGTCACTGATAGGAGACACTTTGGGAGTGTTGCACTAGTAGCAAGCTGCATCAGCTGGCTCTTCATCCTGGGCACTGCCATTTTATTCAAACACAACTTTATTGAAACTTTATTCAAACTTTATGCTGCAGGCAGAGCATGACCAGGCTACTCCTCTGACTGAATATTTGCTCTAAGAGGTTGTGTGTTGCTTCGAACAACATTTAATTTTACAATTTTATACTTTCATTTGCAACTTTATTTATTTATATTTATTTTAAAATGTATCTATTTATTTATTTCCTCATTTTTTTGGTCAGCTGTTTGTGCTTCCATTTGATTGAGTGCTGGATAATGGGGATTTTATTGTATTTTGCTGAGACTATGTGTAGAAAATCATGACCAGAACAACAGCATCTTAAATATACTACATTTGAATAATATAAACTAAATTGTATTGTTTTCCTTTTAGTAAGTAGAGCAACAACATCAATTCATTTTCAATATTTAGACCTTCCTCATGTTCACTTAGTGATGTAAGAAATATTGGTTAAAATAAACCAGATAGGCCTTACCCAGTGAATAGTTGTGTCCTAAAAACAGTTGGAAAACAGAGAGGCATAGGGATATAGATGCATCATTCCGTGAAAGGGGCAACTCAGGTGGACAAAGTGGTAAAAAAGGCATTTGACATGCTTGCCTTCATTGAGCAGTGTATTGTTGGGTCCTCATGAGTCAACTGTGCAAGGCATTGGTGTGACCTCATCATTTATCGGAAGGACATCAATAAAATGCAATCTTATTAAATACATTGAGTTATTGTGATTAGAAAGGATGAGTGCAGATGAACTTTTGAATTAACATATAAATGAGCACAGATGTTTTACATGATAGGGATAAATTGTTTTTATAATTTCTATCATGTCCTGATGCAGCAACAGGGGTAGATTCCAGCTTAGACCCATTTGTATGGGAAGTGTATGCAAAGGTATGAGATTCACTGAAATTAGCATCAGTTGAATCGTCAAAGGCACCCACTATGTAGTCTTATTTGTGCACTTCAAAATGTCAGAATATCAAGATGACATCATGTTAGAATAAAGGTTAGATTGTCATCTGATAAATACTTTAGGCACAAAATTTAGCCAGGGTGATCAGATAATAAAAAGGCATCATGAAGAAAACCAAAAAATGAATAAATGTTGTCCATCCCAGAGCACTGTGGGCTATTTTCATATCATTCCCCTTTCTAGACAAGCTCTGAACTTAATTAGAAAACAAAATTCTTGGTTCTAATAAATCTTAGGATTTTATTTTAAAAATAGAATTGTAGATTTTATAATTAGAAATTGCATAAATATTGACATTATGAGTTAGATATTAATTTTAATTATAATTGTTTGATTTTTTTTTATACAGAGATGCATTAGTATGATTTTGTGAAAATAACAAAGTAATTTTGTTTTCTCTTTTGATGGCGCATGCTAAGTTAGATATCCAAAATCTTTGGAGAAGAAAACTGGATTCAGGGTTTGCTGATTTCACTACAAAGTGCATTTGCATATCTTTAAGGTTATAAAACACAAGAATTATCTGTAGCTTTAGCACTGAGGGAGGCTTGACCATGTCTTTCGGTAAACCTATTCATTAGTCTTGTAAATTAGTTCCATTCCTGGCTGAAGCTTGTTAGAGAAGAGGAGGCAGAAAAAAATTGAGTAGTTTTAGGACAATAATGCAACATTATTTAAACTGATCTGCTCTATGTTTGGCTCATGTTTCATGCCATCATGAAAAAATGATGACAGCAGACTCCAGAAATGCATGTTCTATTCTGCGCTCTGTCTTGGGAAAACCTCACCAGGTGGACTGAAAAAAAGGTTTCAACTTGCTGAGTCAACCCAGAAGATTGATGTAAATAGTGGAAGGAGCACACTAGCTCTTAAATAACCCACTCTCTCATGCTGTAAGGCTCCTCCCATCTCACCTGCAGCAAAGTCTGCAAGAGCCACATTGGAATAGAAGCAAGTCATCCTTGCGGATTCATAAGAAGAAAACCCAAAGAACATTTCGCAGAGCCTTAACTTAATAGACACTGTTCTATAGTGAATGGAACTCGGGCCATCATAAAATCACCTCCCCTCTATCATTCCTCCCTGCTTCCTATTAAAAAAAACCTATCTATGCTGATCATATTTTCTTTTCCCCTTTCCCCTTACATTGAGCAGATATATAAGTTTGAAAACAACAACCTCCTGGTTCAAGGATAGTTTATTTCCTTCTTTAATCAGTCTCGGAAATGGACTGATCATTAGTAGAAGATGATGTACCTGCACTGATTCAACTGAACATTTCTCCCTCCCCTGAACTTTGTCTTGTAACACTATACCCAGCACTCTTCTATAATTCTATAACCTGTAATATTACTGTAATACCTGATGTTCTTAGTTGACTTGCCTAGATAACATTGCAAACAAGGTTTTTCCACCACATTTTGATACACGTGACAAACAACATTTGAACAATTTAACTCACTTACATGCAGTAGGAACCATTTATATTGTTTAATTACCATTCCCAACCACAGAGAAATCTTTGTGGTTTCACAGGGTGAAAACTTCAGACAGAGAACACTGGAGGTTAGGGTTGAATTCAGGTTTCTAGCTTAACCACTTGGCCATTCACCAACTACACCACTGTACCTTGATCTTAAATTTCCTTTCAAGTAAGTTTGGAAAACTAATTTGATAAATTGACAAGAGAATTTGAACAAAACACATATACTCTCTTTATTCATGAAGTAATTTATTAAGATAAGCAGAAAGATTGGATTCAGGGTAAAAGTGAGTGAATGCTCTCATAATATGCTTTTCTTGAACTTCAAGAGAATTTTCCTATTGCAGAAAGGTGACATTTCTATTTCTAAAATAAACCCGGCTAATGAATTCTTTATGTTAGACTGTCAATTTAATGCAAATTATGAACAGTTTTACACTACGATTACCTTCCTGCTTGATATTAGTTTGAAATTATCCAAATTTATTTTATATAGCACTTAGAGCTGTTACAGTGAAAATAGATTTTTTTTTAATGATTTTATTCTCATGGCCTGGATTCGAACTACATATTGTTTTACTTGAGTATTACCATGACAATTAAAAATAAAAACAGGTTGCCACCAGAGCTTGAAATCTGAAGGAAAGATAGAAAATTCTGGACATATACGGCAGGTTAGGCAGCATCTGTGCAGGAAGTTATTATTTCAGGTTCAAGATTTTTTTTAAATGAAAAAAAAAGATCTTGCAATTAATTCATGGAAATGTAGCATCTTGATGGTTAATACTTTCATCTAAAATTTCTTGTTCCACGACTTTAGAAAATCTGTTAGTCTGGCTAAGATAAATAGTTGAATGCTTCTGTAAGCAAATAGATTTCCAATGAATGTTAGGCATTCATGTGGAATTATCCACAATATAATTTCAAAGCAAGGTTATTTTTATCTCCTCCATCCAATACTAGAGCCTGAAATAAATTAAACTGACTTGTAGCTAATGCTGATAATCCTGGAATATCATCCCTTAAACTAAATAGCAATTAAAATTGTAGTAATGTGACAGGTACATGAGGTTTTTGCCTTCCAGGCTTGACTCATATCACATCCTGCAAAAGGAAAACAAATCTTTAAAACTCTGATGCAAAATTCTGAGAGGGCTCAATGGGACAACTGTTAAAAATAATGTGTTTTTCTTACTTAGAAATAGAACATTGTGGCACAGTGCAGGCCCTTCAGCCCACAATGTTGTGCTGGCCTGTATAAATCTACTCAACAATCTAACCCTTCCCTACCTCACACCCATAACCCTCAATTATTTTTGCATCTATGTGCCTAAGAGTTTTTTTCAAGTCAAGTTTATCGTCATCGGATTGTACAAGTTCAACCTGATGAAACAGCATTCTCTGGTCCTAGGTGCAAAATATGCAGACACACAACCAGACATAACACACATACAGACAATTAATACATATACAGGACAAGTATCACATCTATAATAAATAAATAAATAAACGTTGTTTCATGAATATGAAACTCTCGGATGGTTAGTGTGAGCAGTTCCTTTGGTCGTTTGGCCTTCTCACTGCCTGTTGGAAGAAGCTGTTCCTCAGCCTGATGGTGATTGCTCTGATACTTCTGTATCTCTTTCCCAGTGGGAACAGTTGTCGAGGTGGTAGGGATCCTCAATGATTTTGCACACCCCCTTCAGATAATGATCCTGGTAAATCTAGTCAATGGGATGGAGGGAGATGCCAGTGATCATCTCTGCCACTCTTATGGTCCTGTGGTTTGACTTCGGATCAATTTCTCTGCAGCAACCATACCACACTATGATGCATCCAGCCAGAAACCTCTCAATGGAGCTCCTATAGAATGTTGACCTATAGAGCAATGGCCGGTAGCCTGTCCCGCTTCAGTCCCCTCAGGAAATGCAGTTGCTGTTGTGCCTTCCTGACAAGTGAGGAGATGTTTAATGTCCATGGTAGGTCACTAGTTAAATGAACTCCAAGGAACTTGGTGCTCTTTACTCATTCTACTAGAGTTGTTGATTTGTAGTGGAGGGTGGTTATTCCTGGTCCTCCTGAAGTCCACGATCATCTCCTTCATCTTTTTCACATTGAGACTCAGGTTGTTCCTCTCGCACCATTTTCCACCTCTTCTCTGTAGAGTTGTTGCTGATGAGGCCAACTACTGTTGTGTCATCGCAAACTTGATGACTCTGTTGGAGCTGGATCTGGCAATGCAATCATAGGTCAGTAGCGTGAACAGGAGTAAGCTGAGCACATAATCCTGAGGTGCACCAGTGCCCAGTGTCATGCTGGTCAATAGTCTGCTTCCAACTTGGACAGACTGTGGTCTTTCCAATAGGAAGTCCAGGATCCAATTACAGAGAGGGGTGTTGAGTCCCAGCAAGGACAGCTTCTCCACCAGCCTCTGGTTAATGATCATATTAAATGTTGAACTGAAGTCAATGAACAGCCACCTGCCATATGAGGCATCATTCTCCAGGTGGGCCAGGATGGAGGGAAGCAACAAGGCTATAGCATCATCTGTGAAACAGTTTCTTCAATAGACGAATTGAAATTGATCCAGCATCTCTGGGAGGTGTGCTTTGATGTGTTTCATCACCTGATGCTCAAATCATTTCATAATGGTGGAGATCAGTGCCACAGGGCAGTAGTTGTTGAGGCCTTTTATTGCCCTATTGGGTACCAGGATGATGGTGGCTGTCTTGAAGCCTGTGGAAAGAATGGACTGCTGGAGTAAAGAGTTGAACATGTCTGTGAAGACCTCGATCAATTAGTTTGCACAGTCCTTTAGTATCTGACCAGGTATGTTGTCTGGTCCTGTCACCTTCTGTGGGCTCACCTTGGATAGAGTTCTCCTCATCTCAGCCGTGTCTATGTGAGGGGCCAGTTCATTTGGGAGACATGCAGCTTTCTTAGCCATCACCCAGTTCTTCTCATCAAACCATGGATTGAGGGCATTCAGTCTGTCTGGAAGGGGGGCATCATTTTTCTTAATTCGCAAGGTTGACTCGTGATCCATAATACTCTTGACCCCTTCCCACATGCACCTTGTGTCGCCGATGTCGCACAGCTCTCTGTAGATCTTCTGTGCATACCCTTGCTTTGCTTTTTGGATTGCATGGGAGAGTTCACCCCTGGCCACTCTTAGTGCATCCTATCACCTATCCTGAAGGCAGCATCACAAGTTCTGAGAAGGTTCCCCATTGTACCACTGGCATTCCAGTCACCCACTATTCTCTTTAAAAAAAACTTACCCTTGACTTCTCCCCTAAACATGATAATGTTTCATACTAGACTCAAAAAATAAAACTGAAATGTGAAATAAGGAGAAATTTCTTCACGCACAGTTAGGTTGGAAAGTGTGGAGAACCTTTAGAACCTTCTCTGTCCTGCAGCGTTGTGGAAATTCAATCATTGCTCACATTAAACCTACAATAGATAAATTTCTGATGATTAGACAATGAAGGGATAATGGGATTGCAGTGAACAAGAATTCATTGATTGTGTGATGTTCAGCTGGCTGGCTCCGCCCTCACCTTCCCCAAGAAAGCCTGGTTTTCCCACCTTACCTCAGATTCACCTGAGGACTATTGTATATACCAGCCATTGACTTTAAGCTATTAAAAATTGTAATGCGACTGATTGAACTCAGAGTCTTGAGAGAAGCACAACATCAACATGGGGAGCAACGTGGTTTCTGGAGCACTAGCCATGGTCGTTCTTCATCAGGCAAGTCCTTAGCAATTGAACAACTCAACAATGGAGGTGATGGTAAACAAACACTTGACTGATTGTTTGGGAGACACTGGCAGCTTTATAAACTCTGTGACTGCTTTGCAGTACAATGTAAAAGTATATCCAACAGACTATCATATTTACCCAGCATTGCATTCGTATTCAGCAACGATCCAGGGATATTGTATAGTACATCTGACTGTCAAAGGGGAGGAATTTTGTAAGTTCCGATTGTATGTACTGAAAGATTTGAGGGCTTCTGTGTGGCTGTGCTTGGACTTCCTGTGTTACCTTAAAAGTGTGACCGTGGAGTACTCAGGCCCACTTCCTCCAATCACTGTGCGGAATGGAGGGTCCCAAAAGCCGGATGCCACATGCCGTCTTTCCATGCTAAATATTGATTCCCTCCCACTGTTTACGAACCTGACCCCTAATTCCAAGATGATAGCCTCAAAGAACAGGTAATACAGTGGGGGGATCTGGAATTTATTAGAGCTGAGATGCAGCGGCTGCTTAAAGAAAATATCATTTAACCAAGCAACAACCCATAGAGAGCCCAGGTTCTAGTCGTGAAAAGGGGAGAAAAATCTCGGCTAGTGATTGATTATAGCCATTTAATTGCTTCGCACTCCTGGAAGCATTTCCCCTCCCTCGAATCTTGGTAAACAAAATCACACAATATTCGACCATTGATCTGAAAGCTGCATATCATCAGTTACTGATCCGTTCTGAGGAACATCCCTAGACAGCGTTTGAGGAAGACAGATGGCTTTATCCTGATGGTTCCTTTTGGTATCACAAACGGGGTCTTGGTCTTCCAGAGACAATTGGAGAAAATGGTTGACAAATATGGGTTAAAGGCCACCTTCCCTTATCTTGACAACATCACCATTTGTGGACACTGTCTGGAAGACAATGGTGCCAACCTTTAGAAGTTTCTCCACAATGCAAAATCCTTGAATCTCATGTACAACTCCAGTAAGTGCATGTTCTGGGCTAAACGTCTGGTGATTCTGGGCTATGTGGTGCAGAATGGCATCATTGACCCTGACCCTGATCGAATCCGCCCCCTGTTAGACCTCCCGATCTCAACGACTATGAAGGCCTTAAGGAGGTACCTGGGCTTCTTTTCTTACTACGCCCAGTGGGTCCCTTACCACCCCATCTTAAAGACCACCTCTTTCCCATTATCAGCTGAATCCAAGGTGGCTTTAGACTATGTCAGGAACTATATTGGAAAGGCCACC
Source organism: Narcine bancroftii (assembly GCF_036971445.1). Taxonomy (NCBI): domain Eukaryota; kingdom Metazoa; phylum Chordata; class Chondrichthyes; order Torpediniformes; family Narcinidae; genus Narcine; species Narcine bancroftii. The sequence goes on along the minus strand of NC_091469.1, from coordinate 361,251,779 downwards.
ATGCATGTGGTGGATGAGAATGCCCCATTCCACGTGAAAAGCGATGCCTCTGATGTAGCTCTGACCACTACCCTTAAGCAGGTGAACAGGCTTCTTTTTCCGCAGCCTACAAAGTAATGAGCTTCGGAACCCATAAATGGAGAAAGGGGCTCAAGCCATTGTAGAGGCCATCAGGCACTGGTGACATTTCATGGCTGGCAGAAAATTTACATTGCTCACTGACCGGCGATCGGTGACATTCATGTTTAATAATGCAAAAAGGGGTAAAATGAAGAATGACAAGATCCCAAGGTGGAGGATCAAACTCTCCATCTATAATTATGATATAGCATACAGGCCAGGTATGCTTAATGAGCTTCCAGATGCTCTGATATGAGGAAGCTGCGCCTCTGCACACACTAGGAGTTGCAGTTAATGCACGGTAAGCTTTGCCACCCAGGCATCACTCACATAGCTCACTTCGTCAAGGCATGCAACCTGCCCTACACCATTGAAAATATCAGGGAAATAACCAGGTCCTGCCAGATCTACACTGAGTGCAAGCTGCACATCTACCGCCCCGACAAAGCGCACCTGATAAAGGCATCCCGCCTCTTCGAATGACTCAGTGTCAATTTCAAGGAACCCTTCCCTTTCATCAACGTCGACAAGTTGTTCATGTTTTCTTTTTGCCATCCCCTGCCCAGATCTGACCACACCACGCTCATCAGGGCCTTGCACTATATTTTCATCCTGTTCGAGAATCTCAGGTATATCCATAGCGACTGAGGCTCATCATTTATGAGCGAAGAACTACTCCAGTACCTGCTCATAAGAGGTATTGCCTCAAGCAGGACAACTAGCTACAATCCACAGGGGAACATATAAGTTGAGAAGGAAAACGCAATGGTATCAAAGGCGATAAAATTGGCTCTCTGGTCTAAAGGTCTTCCAGACTCCCACTCGCAAGAACTCCTACCCATGGCACTCTAATCCATAAGGTCGCTTCTCTGCATTGTGATCAATGCAACTCCACACGAAATAACGTTCACTTTCTCAAGAAAATCGCTGTCCAGGACCATCCTGCCAGCTTGGCTTATGACACCGGGGCCAGTCCTGCTGAGAAAGCACACGAAGAGGGGTAAGACTGGTCGAGAAGGTGCACTTGCTGCATGCCAACCCAATGTATGCCTACATGGTATACCCCCATGGCAGAGAGGATACCGTCTCAATCATAGACCAAGCAACTTCAGGATCAAACGCCTCAAACAGGCCAGGAATCACCAAGTACCCCAGCCATGGTTCTGGACCACACGGCTCGGGAAGTGGGTCAATCCACTCAGCCACCAGAGCCGGTGCCCTCCAGTAACTCAGCACCACAGGTGGTCCAGGAAGTTCAGGAAGCCCAAAGTCCACCAGTACTGAGACACTCAACCAGAATAACTAGACCCCCTGACAGATTCAACTTATAAATTATTTTTGTTTTGAACATATGGTCCCTGTTTTCACCCGCAGGTTCTCTTCTGAAGGAAGGGGTGAATACAGTGAACTGGAATTCACTGACTGTGTGTAATTCAGATGGCTGGCCCCTCCTTTGGCTCTGGCCTCACCTATCCTAACATAAACCCTGATTTTCCTGCTTTACCTCAGATTCTCCTGAGGACTATTGTAGATACTGGCCATTGATTGTAAGCTATTAAAAGCGTGTTTGTACTCCTCTCATGTCTCTGAGTGCAGTCACGTTACAGAGTTAGAGGAGGAAAATGAATGAGCTAGAAGATTAACCTTGATCTTGTTAAATGTCAGAACAGGCAGGAAGGCCGAATGTTTACATTCATGTCTAGTTATTTTTATTGCTTGGAGAAAACATTCTTGTTTCATTTGGTTGTTATATTCTTCGCAATTCCATTCAAATCCATCTCTGTTGCTTTAAGACTGAATCCACTGCTACACCCTCAAAACTAAGATATCACTGATTCGTTTCCAACAATTGTGCTGGTGTCCCCAGCAGAGATGCACTCTGACAGGTTCACACAAAAGGATTAGAAATGTAATCACTGTAGTCCTTCAGCACTTTAGATCTCTGCTTTCTGCTGACTTCTTTGGGTGGTCCCCGAATGAATCAGTGTGCAGCTGTGCTGTATAATTTGATGCTGGCTTTGTGCACTAGTACATTGACTGCAGCTACTATTCTGCAGTCTGCTGTTCTTCAGACTCCTCATGCTATATGTCAAATTGTGACCTATCACTTCAGTTTCACTTACACAACTTGAGATTGAGTTTTATTTTTAGTTCACCCCTTCAAAATTGATTCTCAACCTCGAGTAATTCAGAAGATAGATTTTTTAAAAACCAAAAAATGTTGTAGATTCACAATTTATTCCCTTTTCCTTTTGGATTAAATTTTTACCAGAGAACCATGGAATAGTACATCAAAGGAATTGACTTTTTGGCCCATCTATCACGTGCCAAACTATTTTTTGGTCCAGTCCCATCAACTTCACCCAGATCAAAGCCTTCCAAACCCCTCCCAAAGACATGTCTATCTAATCTTCCCTGAAATGTTGAAATCAAGCCTGCATCCATTATTTGCATTGAAAGCTTATTCCATACTCTCACCTTCCTCAAAAAGGAAAAGTTCCCCAAATGTTCCCCTTAAACATTTCATCTTTCACCTTTAACCCTTGTCCTCCAGTTATTGTCTGACCCTATCTCTACCCCTCATAATGTTGTATACCTCCATTAAATCTCCCCTTATTCTCCGACACTCCAAAGAACAAAGTCAAAATCTATTAAGTCTTTCCCTATAATACAGCTCCTCAAGTCATGGCAAGATCCTTTTAAATTTTCTCTGCACTCTTCCAATCTTCTTGATATCTTTCCAGAAGCTAGCTGACTGAAACTGCACACAAATTTAGCCTCAATAATGTCTTACACAATGTCATCCCAAAATCTGCACTCAATATTATTCAATTAAGATATTTCTGTTTAGAAACTTGTCTTATGGTGGCTGCATTTGTGGTAATGGCAGCGCTGCATCTGGTGTGGACCTGGGAAGAGTGGGGAGAGGAGTCACATCCCCATGTGTGCTTCTGCAGGTCTTACTGCATGGCAGTCATTTCAGGTGGGTCTGTATGGTTTAACCTACCTGTGCCTATCTAGCTTATCTACGCCTCATATAATTTTATATCTTTGTTCCTCTAAAGCTCCAAATTAAACAATCTAAATGTATCCAAACTCACTTGATAGCTTGTGTATTCCAATCCAAATAATATCCTGGTGAAACTTTTCTGCATCCTGGCTAAAGGTTCCAAATTCTTAATGTAACGAGATAACTAGTACTGCATATAATACTCTAAATGTGCCTGTGGTGGAACCTCTGTTAATACTGTTTGTATGTGTATGACAGGCTCGCACCTTGCTGATTGTACCTGTGGCACCACCCCTTTGATTCCCCTAATAAAGGTGGCAACGCAATAAATCCTCCCCCAGAACAAGATCGGGTCTTGACTCAGCAACACGAGATGGCCCTTCTGTTTATGGTCATAAAAGCCTATCAGTCAGGTAACTTCTCGTCTTGGAGCTAATGATAGAGCATCATGGCCTTACCTGTTTTATACAGCAGCAACACATCTTCCTGACTTTTGTACTCAATGCCCAATCAACGAAGACAAACATGCTGTAGGCCTTCTTTACCCTTTTATCGACTTGTGTTGCTAATTTCAAAGAGGAAGCACCCCGAGATCCCATTGTACATCAGTATTCCTATCAGTGCTGCCACTTACTGCATACTTGTATTTGACCCAAAAATGCATCAACTCGCACTTGTCTGGATTAAACTCCATTTTCCATTTCTCCACTAAATTTCCAATTAATATATATCCTAACTCAAAAAGTAATGAAGTTAAGGAATTATATTGCAGAGAAAGGCTCTTCAGTTCAACTCATCCATCGGAATCAAGGTGCCTTCCTGAAATAGTCCCATTTACCTGCATTCGTAACATATCCCTCTCAGTCTTACTTATCCTTGTATTGTCCAAAAGTATTTTAAACATTTCAAATGCATATATACCAACCTTTACCACTTCACCTTTCCTTCTCACCTATGACCTCTTGTTTGGGACATTCTTGTCCTTGAATAAAAAATTGTGATAATCCATCCTTTCTCAGGATTTTATAAGGCTGCAACTTCCCATAGCTCTATGGCCTTGGTCTCAGCACCCAACTTTTGCAATTGGATGCCTGACTTTTTATCCTGAAAGCTGTAATCAGTGAGAACTGGTCACAACACCTTCTCCATGATCATTCTCATCATCAGGGTACAACAAGGTTTTATACTCAATCCTAAACTCTCTTTACACCAAGTGTGTGGCCAAACATAGTTCCCACATTATCTATAAATTGGCTTATGACATCACTGTCATAGGCAGGATCCCCAACACAATGAATTAAGGTACAGAGGAGAGACAGAGGGATTATGGATTGGATTTGAGGGTTCTCCTGTAATGTCAGCAAGACTAATGAGCTGATTTCAGACTTATGATGGTGTGGAATTCATTCCCTGATCTGCATCAGCGATTCTGAGGTAAACATCTTCAGTGACCTCTCCTGGTCTACCCACAAATGCAATGACCAAGAAAGCACACCAGTGTCCCACTTTCTCAGACACTGGAAGAAATTTGGTATGTCACCAGCATCCCTTAACACTGCTACTGGAGCCCCATCGAAAACATCCTATTGGGTGCATCACTGTGTGGTACAGGAACTGCTCCACTGAAGTCTACAAGAAACTGAGGAGGGATGTGAATGTTGGTCATTACACATACTGGTCATCCCATTCATTGACTCCATCCATAATTCCTGCTCCTTGGAAAATCAGCCAATATATTAAAAGACTCATTCACTCTGGCCGCACTCTCTTCCCCCACTCCCTCCTATCAGGGAGGAAATGCAAAGTATAAGATCATGTACCACCAGATTCAAGGACAGTTTCTGTCTTGCCATTATCAGACACCAAATAAATCCAAAACACAAAATTATGTTGTCTTTGCTCCAGGCCAAAAAATCTCTCTCTGTAAATATGCATTTTCATACTTTTGTACTACTGGTCTGCTCATAAAATAACATCAATCACAGCATTTTGGTAATCTGATAATAAACTTTATATAATGAATTTGAACACAACTTCCTTCACTCCAGGGTAAACTAAGAACCATAGAACATTACAGCACAGAAATAGGCCCCTTCAATCCTTCTACTCTGTGGCGAACTATTTTTTTTGTCTAGTCCCACTGACCTGCACCCAGTCCATACACTCCATGCCTCTCCCAAACATGTACCTGTCCAAATTGTTCACAAATATTAAAATGGAGCCTGCATTTACCACTTAGCAGTTTGCTCCACACCCCCACCACTCTCTTTGTGAAAAAGTTCCCCTTTATGTTCTCCCTAATCCTTTCCCCTCTCATTATTAACCCATGTCCTCTGATTTGTATCTCACCTACCCTCAGTGGGGAAAAAAAAACTATCTACATTTACATTTTCTATCTCCATCATAATTTTAAATATCTATATCAAATCTTTTCTCATTCTTCTATGCTCCATAAAACCCTAAACTGTTTAACCTTTCCTTGTAACTCAGTTCCTGAAATCCAGACAACATCCTAGTAAATCTTCTCTGCACTCTTTCTATCTTATTGATATCTTTTCTGTAGTGAGGTGACCAAAGCTGTCACAATACTCCAGAAATGGCCTCACCAATGTCTTATACAACTTAAACATAACATCCACACTCTATACTCAGTACTTTATAAAGGCCAGAATGGCAACGTGGTGGTACACCACCTGCCTACTGCAGGGGGCAACCTCTGTACCTGCAGGAGTGTAAGGGGACAGGACAAATCCTGGCCAGCTATCAATCAGTCAGCCTGAATGGATCAAGCCCCACCTGGTCAGGTGTCAATCACTCTCCGGGATATAAGCCTGCGCCGGCCTCCCGAGGCCTCACTCAGAGTTGCTGCAGCCATAGCCAGCCTGGCTCTGTGGAAGTCTTTGTGGATTAAAGCCTGTTGTACAGTCTTTATCTTTTTGTGTGTCTGATTCTGGCTTACAGTACACCATAATTTAATCCACCAAATTTTCCCACGGCAGCTACGGAAAAACTCTTGTGCGCAGGGAGCCTCGAGGTCGACCTTCGCCAACCGGAAGCCCAGACACGCTTCGAGATCTGGCAGCACACAGTCGAGGCAATCATCAAGACACACGAGAGTGACATCCTGGACTCAAATCGGAAGAAGTTGGTTCTACTCTGGTCAAAGCTGGGTCCCCACATCTTCCAGTTAACCAAAGGCTGCTCCACGTACAGGAGCACAATGGACACTCTCGAGAACTTGTATAAGCACCCCCCCCCTCCATGAATGAGGTCTGTGCAAGGTACCTCCTCAACACCTGAGCCCAGCACCTGGGAAGATGGCTGAGTCTTCCCTGGAAAACTTGTGAGAGTTGGCCCTACCATGTCTGGCTGAACCCAGGGTAGGTGGAGAGGAGGTCAAGAGGCTGATCTGGGATGCCTTTGTCCGAGGGCTACGATCAAGGGCCCTCCGGCAGAAGCTGCTGGAAGACAACATCCATGCCCTAACCAGGACTGTGGAAGTGGTCCAAACCCTGGAAGCAGCAGCACTGCACATCGAAGCCTTCGATTCCAGGTTCCCCCAGGCTCCCTCATGGCCCTCTCACACTGCAGCTGCAGCCCCAAGCCAGCTGGGGAGGAGCAGTGCTCGGCGCCCCTGTATGTAGTGTGGGTCCTGGTGTGGGTCAGATCGACGATCGCCCCAAAGCTGCTCAGCTAGGAACCAGTAATGTTCCCGATGCGGCAAGAAAGGCCACTTTGCAAAAGTGTGCCTCTCTAAACCTGCCGGCCCTCTATGGCCTCCCCACCTCCCCCTTGGACCCCCCAACATGCGTGTGCCGGGCAACGCCATTGACCCCGCGACAACTTCCGCCTTCCCCAAATTTGACAGCGCAACATCTGGCCCTGCCAGCGACCGTCGTGGCGTATGCCCCGAGCATCAAGTAAGTCTCTTGTAAAAATGAAATGTCCACCTTCAAATTTATTGGCATACATGAATATAATTATGGCAAATTTACATTTGGAGAAAACTCAAATTGCATTTATTTGGTTAAGTTTGGCAGTGGCCAGAAAATGTATATCACTAACTTGGAAAAATGATGTCAAATTGAACATACAAAGATGGCATAATGAAATGCAGTCATGTAGTCCAACACACGTTTCCTTTTATCAGATGGTTCATCCCTTTGACATTAAATCTCGCAAAATTCAATTTACTAATTCTTCCCCTCCAAATGGCACCCAACACAACAAACCTTTACACAAAATGTAAACTCCAAGGGGGAAAAAAACCTTAAAATCTACCAATATAAAGTTAAAAAAAAACTCTCTCCACCCTAAATAATAATCCCCCCAACACAAAAAAATTCAACAAAATTAAACCAAGTGGTCCCCCCTCTACAATCCGTGTGTGGTCTAAGCCACTAGTGGCAGATGACTTCAGAAGAAACAGAGCCACCCACCCTCCCCAGCCGATATTCCAATATCAGGAAAAAGCACTTATTCATAATTGTATCCCATTTTTCCGGATGTTCCAGATCCCTCTGCAAATTTGAAAACCTTTTTTGCTGTCATCTGCAAACTTGTTGATCCAAATGACCACGTTAGCTTACAAATCACTAATAGAGATGACAAACAACAATGGTCCCAGCACTGATCCCTGAGCCTCACCACTAATCACAGGCCTCCAGCCTGAGAAGCCATCATTGACCACTACTCTCTGGGTTCTCCTGTCTAACCAATTCCAAATCCAATTTACTACATCACCATGAATACCTATTGTCTAAACCTTCCTGACTAACCTCCCATTCTGGACTTTGTGAAAGGCCTTACTAAAGTCCATAGCCTTTTCTTCATCAATTTTCCTGGTAACCTCCTCGAAAAACTCTAAGATTGGTTAAACATGACCTACCATGCACAAAGCCATGTTAACCTTCTCTTATCAGTTTCTGGCTATCTAAATAAGTGTATATCCGATCTCTTAGAACACCTTCCAATAATATACCTATCACTGGCATCAGACTCACTGGCCTATAATTTCCAGGGTTACTTTGGAAGCCTTTTTTTTAAACAGTAGAACAACGTGTGATACCCTCCAATCCTCGGGCACCACACCCACGGCTAAGGACATTTAAAATATTTCTACCACAGTCCTTGGAATTTCTACACTAGTCTCCCTCAAGAACCAAAGGAATATTTTGTCAGGTCCTGGTGATTTATCCACCCTTATTAGCTTTAAGGCAGCAAGCACTTCCTCCTCTTTAATCTGTATAGGTTTCATGACCTCACTGCTTGTTTTCCTTACATCCCTCGACTCTGTACCCATTCGCTTAGTGAATACTGATGGAAGAAAACATTTAATAACTCCCCCATCTCTTTCAACTCCATATAAAGCCGACTACTCTGATCTTCAAGGTGACCAATTTTATCCATTACTATCCTTTTTCTCTTAATATACCTGAAAAAGCCTTTGGGACTTTCCTTCACATTGCCTGCCAAAGCAATCTCATGTCTTCTTTTAGCCTTCCTGATTTCTTTCATATGTTTTTCTTGCATTTTTTTCTTGCATTTTCATACTCTTCAAGTACCTCATTGGCTCCATGTTGTCTATACCTGATATGCACCTTTTTTTTCTTCCAAACCAGTCCCCAATATCCCTAGAAAACCAAGGTTCCCTATGCCTGCTAACCTTGACTTTAATCCTGACAGAATATACAAACTCTGTACTCTCAAAATTTCACCTTCGAAAGTTCTCCATCCTTGCCCAAAAACAATTTACCCCAATCCACACATTCTAGATCCTTCTCATTTCCTCAGAATTGGCCTTTCTTCAATTTAGAATATTAACCCAAAGCCAAGACCTGTCTTCCTCCAAAATGAACTTGAAGCAAATGGCATTATGATCACTGGACCCAAAATGTTCACCTACACATACTTCTGTCACCTGTCCTGTCTCATTCCCTAGTAGGAGATCCAGTAATACACTCTATATATTGATTTAGATAACTTTCCTCAACACATTTGACAAACTCCAAGCCATCCAGCCCTCTTAAAGTATGGGAATTCCAGTCAATGTGTTGAAATTTAAAACCTCCTACTATCACAACCGTATGGTTCCTGCAGCTGTCTGCTATCTCTCTTCAGATTTGGTCCTCCAATTCTCATTGACTATTGAGCTATCTTTAATATAACCTCATGAGTGTGGTCATCATCCCTTTCCTGTTTCTCAGTTCCATCCATATTGACTCAGTAGAGGGTTCTCTAGTTGGTCCTGCCTGAGCACAGCTGTGATATTTTCCCTGACGAGCAATGCTATTTCCTCCCCTTTTCATTCTCCCCATTCTATTGAGTCTGAAGCAACAGAAGCATGGAACACTGAATTGCCAGTCCTGCCCCTCCTGCAGCCAAGTTTCATAAATTGCCACAATATCATAATTCCACATGCCAATCCATGTTTTAAGCTCATCTGCCTTTCCTACCATATAACAGTTTCACCCTATAAGTCTCTCCTTATAGCTCAATCTTTCCAGATTTGGCAACATCCTTGTGAACCTTTGCTGCACACTCTCTTGCTTAATCACATCCTTTCTATAGTATGATGACCAACTGCAACATGATGCATTTCATTTGGAGATGCAGCACAGTAACAGGCCCTTCCGGCCCACAAGCCTGCACAGTTCAAATACACCCATTACACCTATATGCAAAGCTCTCACCCCAATGATGTGCTGGTTGATAAGGTAGTTAGCCATTGTAAATTGGCTGAATGCAAAAATTTGAAGGAGTGGATGGATATTTGAAGAGAATAAGATGGGTTCAATATAAATAAGTGCTTTGTGAACTGCAAAGGACATAGTTCAATGCTATATTACTCTAAAATATATTTGAATTTTCTGGAATTTTAATGGGTTATTTTATTTTATCTTTGCTTTACAAACTTTGCTTTTAATTTCACTGGCAAAACTTTCTACTGACTTCCAGCCTCATTTCTACTTTGTACTACTGTGTATACTGACAATGCTCTCATTGTTTAGATATTTTTTTCAGTAAATGCAATTCCTCTTGAGATTTTGCATTTGCTTTTAAGCAAATGTTTGCTCTGCCAACAGTGTGACTGTTCCTGTTTTGTTCTTTCGTTTAATCAATGTAGCTTCATCTGATGTTCCTGCTATCAACCCTTTTACCAGCTGTCATTGTTTATTTAGTCAGCATTGCAACTGCACACCCATTTCCCTCCCCCTTTATAATCCTATATCATTTTAAAACCCCAAAGCTTGGAAAATTAATCTTCCTTCATTCTTTCAAAAAGCATTCTTTTTATTTCTCTGATTCTCCCTGTTGCTTCTTTATGCAAACATTCAGAGACAAAGCTCTCAGCCACTGAGAGAGTTGACCTTTCACTAACATTCACAAATTAAACTTGTTCATTCTGTATAACTCATCAACCATGAGGTTGCAGAAAAATACTTGGAACATGTGGCTCACTTTGCAGATCACAGGAGCTACCTTTCAACAAAGACATTAATGCCGACATTCACAAACACCTTCATTATGTGAACAGCACTGTTCACCATCTAAGTAAAGAGGTTTTTGAAGGAATCTTAAACTCATCACAAATCTCATGATTTCCAAAGGACGCAGTGATTCCTGACCACTTCTGAGTCAATGACTAGCTGAAGTAGATACTTGAAAGATACTGCTTCAAAATCCTCCTAATCCATTGGCAGGCCAATTGAAACAATAGTGGTATTCTCTCCTAGACTTTTACCCCTTCATTGAGGCTCAGATTACATTCCACCCATTCTGATGTACTTCTCAAAGTAATATGGGTAGGTTCACGAGCCTAATAGCTGTAGAAAGAAAAATTGTTCTTGGACCTAGTGGTGCTGGACTTCAGGCTTCAGTTCCTTCAGTTGAGGGTAACAAGAAGAGAGCATAACTAGGATGATGGCATCCTTTATAATGTTAGATGCCACCATGAGCCAATGTTCCACATTGAAGCATCTCACAGCTGTTACGAGCCCAGAGGACCCAAAAACCCAGCAGCAATAGATATTCACCAAGTCATATGGTTATTTAAACAAAAGTTGATTTTAATTATTTTTGAACATTGAAATAGTATCACACTTTTACTTATCACTATTGACTTAATTAATCTAACTTAACCCCCATCTAATTCTAAGCACACGTGTATGTAATGTGTGGGTAAGTTCAGAAAAGTTCTTTGGTTCACAGTTCAATCTCACTTCTCATTCCTCCAAGTTCATTGGTTGCAGGCAATTCTTACACTGTGCACAGAATATAACATTTATAAAGTTCACCAGGCTTTGGTGCTTGAAAGGTTCATAGTTACCGCTCAGGAAGGTTCTTTTTAGTTTTCAGAGGGAGAGATTTGTTGTGTACTGGACACCCAGCCACTTGCTTATGAAATTTGCCTCCTCAGGGTTCTCCAGATGATAACCTCTTTCTTTCAGGTCACCACAGATTTCCTTTTTGTTTCTTTTATTTCAAGTGAAACATTGGACAGCCAGTCTTCTCCTCTTGCATGAACAACAAGGGCTTTGACCAGGCTCAATTAAGCACTCACAACCTGTCTTCAAATGGGGTTTTACACAAAACTTGCCAGCTTGTCCTGTTCCAGTTCTAGCTGCTGTTGCTAACTGTATCATGGTAGAACTGATCTCTGTCTGTCTGTCTGTCTGTTTATCTGTCTGTCTGTCTGTCTATCTGTCTCTGTCTCTGTCTCTCTGTCTCTCTCTGTCTCTCTCTGTCTGTCTGTCTCTCTCTCTCTCTCTCTCTCTCTCTCTCTCTCTCTCTTAGAGAGAAAGCCTGTGAATCTCTCTGCTTGCAAAACCACATGAACCTCTGAGAACAGCAAGTTTCCTTCCAGACTGTCTGTGGCTCTGACAATCTCTTTCATCCGTTGCCTTTTTTTGAATAGCCATCTATTAGTGAAGTCTCTTGGGCACTCTCCAAAGCTTTTGCAAAGGCTCTGAGGCCCCATCATGTCCAGCATAAGCAGAACTCCAGTATTTTAAATAAGATCTGTTTTAAATGTGTGTATGCGACCTACACTAAAAACTGCCTCAATTGATCTCCCAAAACCTTATCAATATTCTATCACTTAGCAAATTCCATGGATTGGAGGTTGGTGCCTCTCCTGCACTTAGCTAGGTTTAGAGTCCAGCATTTTGTTTTCTTGGACACTCATTATCAAAAGAGACCACAACACAACCAGTCAGTAAGCTTTCTACAGAATACAAGTAGAAGCTTGACAGAGTATTTAACCACATGCCATATCTCCTCAGATTCTTAGAAAGTAGAGGAGTTGGTGTGGCTTCTTTATTTCAGTTGCTCTGGAAGAGGCCCTCCAATATGTGGATGCCCAGAACCTTCAAGGAACTAACCCTCTCTTTTACCCTCCTGCCAATGAAGACAGGTGGCTAGTCTCCTGAAGGTGGTACTTACCAGCATGTAACAAAGAAGGAGCATTCTGAATGACATTGAAAGCTCCATTTTTTTTGTGAGCTTAGAAAAATCCAGCATTTATGAAGGATGACATGCACCATTTCCCAATTGCCACATCAAGCATTATTAGCATCGGAGTCTGCAGATTTCAAGTCTTGACAGCCACTCAGATCCTATGCAACTGTAGTGAAAGCAATTCATCAGACCAAAGGGACTGGTGAAGAGAGAGAGGTTGCATTTATTAAGACCAGAGAGCATAAGACCACAAGAGCATAGGATATTGGAACAGAAGAATGCCATTCGACCCAATGAGTCCGCTCTGCCATTCCAGCATCAGCTAATCCATTCTCCTACTCAGTCCCACTCCCCTGCTTTATCCATCTAATCTTTGACTGCTGTAAGGCAGACATATTTTCCATCAGCAGAAATTGCCTGAAGCATCTCTTACAGTCAGAGAAAGAGAAGCAAAAAAGAAACCCCCCAGAGCCACCAAGTGTCTGTAGATTAGCCTCCAGTCCTTCTGCAGCCTCCACAGCCACACAGAGTCCAGTCCAAACCATTTGCAACCTGAGCTCCAAATCCAAAACTCCCCTCGCATCCCGGATCCAATACCTCGTACCCCTTCAGCTAGTTTTGAGCCAGTATCCAGCAGTTTGCAGCCCAGCAGGAGTCTCCCGACAGCAGTCTCCAGGAGCCCACAACCTCTGTGTGTTCCTTGCCATGAGTCACCAGCAGCCCACCAGCAGTCTTTCAGCCTTAGAATCTCTCACTGGTCCGCCGCCATGGTCACTGTCCTGTGGGTAGTCTCCTCTGCTTCTTCTTTGCAAACATGGGATGGTCTCCCTGTTTTCTGGTGCCCTATAGCAGCACTGCCATTTTTCTGGCCACCGGCTACCCATGATGCAAATTCCAGAGGTTCACCATTCTCTAGCTAAAGAAATTCCTCAGCATCGCTGTTTTAAATACTGAACCAATGCCCTCTTGGCCTAGATTCCCCTAGCATGGGAAACAACTTTGCCATATCTACTCTGTGGAGGCCTTTCAACATTCAAAATGCTTCTATGAGCTTCCTCCCCACTCTTCTAAGCTCCAAGGCATACAGTTTGAAGATCAGTCATATGTTCATTATATGCTAATCCCTTATTCCAGGCATCATTCTTGTGAATCATCACCAAACCCTCTCCATTGCCAGCACATCCTTTCTAAAATAAGGAGCCCAAAACTGGACCTTGTACTCCAAGTGAGACCTCACCCATACATTATAAAACCTCAACGTCACATTCCTGTTCTTACATCCTAGTTCTCTAAATATGAATGCCAGCATTGCATTTGCCTTGTTCACCACTAATTCAAACAGGAGGTTAACTTTTAGGGTATCCTGCACAAGGACACAAAGTTCCTTAATAGCTCTGAATTTTGAATTTTATCCCCATGCAAATAATAGTCTACCCTTTTATTCCTTCTACCAAAGTGTAGACCCATACACTTTCTAACAGTGTATTTCATCTGCCATTTTTTCCAATTCTCCTATTCATCTAAGTCTCTCTGCAGTTTCTTCATTCATTCTTTACTACCTACCCCTCCACCTATCTTTGTATCATCTACAAATTTAGCCAAAAAGCAATTTGCTATATTTCACATTCCCAATTTTTAACAATTAGAAAAGAAGTGGCCCCAACACCAACTCCTGCCGACACCACTGGTAAATGGCAGCCAAACAGAATAATTGCATTCACACTCTCTATTTCCTGCTGATTCTTGGGTAATCATTATTAATGCTTCTATAATCTCTATAGCTACTTCTTTCAGAACCTGAGGATGCATTGCATCTCCTCCAGGAGACTTATCTATCCTTAGACCATTCAGTTTCCCAAGCATCATCTCCCTGGTGGTCATGAATGCACTCACTTCTCTTCCCTGACACCCTTGAAAGACAAGTACACTGCTAATGTCTTCCACAGTGAAGCCTGATATCAAATACTCATTCAGTTCATCTGCCATCTCTTTGTCTCCCATTTCAATTTCTCCAGCATAATTTTCTTCGGACCTACATCTGCTCTTGTCTCTTTTTCCCTCTTGGTATTAAAAAAAACTTTTAGCAATCTTTTTGATATTATTTGCTAACTTCTTACAAAGTTGATCTTTTCCTTCATAATGGGCTTCTTAGTTGCCTTCTGTAAGTTTTTAAAAGCTTCCAAGCCCTCTTATCTTCCCACTAATGTTTGCCCCTGTGTGCCCTTTTGTTTGCTTTTACTTTGGATTTGATTTATCTTGTCAGCCACAGTTTTGTTATTTTTCCATACAAATATTTCTTATTTTATGAAATATACTTGTCCTATACCTTCCTATTTCTCACAGAAACTCCAGCCATTGATGCTCTTCCTTCCTCCCTGTTAGTGTGCCTTTCCAATCAACTTTGGCCAGTTCCTCTTTCATACCTCCATTGTCCTCTTTATTCCAGTAGAATACTGAAACATCTGAGTTTAGTTTGTCCCTCTCAAACTGCATGGAAAATTATCAAGTTAAGATCACTGCCCCCTAAGGGTTTCCTCACCTTCAGCTCTCTCGTCAACTCTGGTTCATTACACAGTACCCAATTCTGAATTGTCATTTCCCTGATAGACTCAGCTACAAGCTGTTCTAAAAAGCATCCTGAAGATATTTGATAAATTCCTTCTCTTGGGATCCAGCACCAACCTAATTTTCCCAATCAACCTGCATATTGAAATCTCCCATAAGTATTGTAAGATTGCTCTTATTGCATGCCTTTTCTATCTCCCTCTGTAGTTTACATGCCAGATCCTAGCTGGATGAAGGGCTTAAACCTGAAATGTTGGTTATGCATCTTTATCTTTGCTATATAATGTATGCTGTTGAGTTTCTCCAGCATTGTGTTTTTATCACATCCTGGCTACTGTTTGGAGGCCTGTCTTTTCACCCTTACCGTTTATCCCCACAGGGATGCTACATCTTCTGATCTAATTTCTCCTCTCTCCTAAGATTTAATTCAATTTTTTAACCAGCAGAACTACCCTACTCCCTCTGCCTACCTTCCTTTCTTCTGATACACAGTGTATCCATGGATATTTAGTCCCAGCTGTGAACATCTTTCAGCCACGACTCAGTGATGGCCACAATTTCATAACTGTCAACTGCCAGCTGCGCTACTAGATCATCACCCTTATTTCTTAAACTGTGGGCATTTAAATACAAGATCTTTAGTGCTGTATACATCACCCTTTTAATATTATTTGGAAGTATGCCATGTTAAATTCTTAATCGATGCTTTCAATTTTGCCGATCCTTCCTCACGATCTCGCTAGACAATGTGTTAACTTGTGTATCATCTTCACTATTCTCTGCCCTCATTCTGGTTCCAGTCCCCCTGCCAGACTAATTTAAACCCTTCCTAATGGCTCTAGCAAACCTGTCTTCCAAGATATTATTCCCCCTCCTGTTCAGGTGCAACTTCTCCTTTCTGCACAGGTCAGACCTTCCACAGATCCGAATGATAGACAAATATTAAAACTGTAATCACAGCCATTTCATAAGTGTAAAATGGAAAACAGTTTTCAATCAGTCAGGAAGGCAGTGGACATGAAACCCTCTTAAGCTGGTAATAGTAAGATGCCAATGAATCCTATATTTTGTTCTGTTCATCTTGTGTCTACGTTTCCGTCTTTCACACATTTCATCCATCACTCATCTAGCAATTCCTGACAAAATGAAAAAGTCTTGACAAACAAGGTTTCATTAAAAAAAAGTAATTGATGGTATTTTAAGGTCCTGACAAGATTGAGGTCAAACAGAATACTTGTATCCAAGCATTCTGCAGTGAGCAAAGAAGTAAGTGGCACCCACTGAGTGACCTCACACAAATTAAAACCACAATTTGATCAAAGCAGTTTAAATTTACTTTAACCTATTTCCCATTCCTGGTATGAACCACTAATTGCTCACTGTGGGCTATGTCACTGCATTATTCCTCTTTGTTTTATTGCCACTTTTTGAAAGGGAGACTTTCATCCAAGCTATGATTGCTGCAGACTGACATCCTGTATGTATTCTTCTCCGCTGCATCTCCCATGTTGCTACTTTTAGGGATCTATATCCTAGCTTCGGAGCAGAACAGTAAAGCACAACATTGCACAGGAGCAGACCCTTCATCCTACATTATTCTGCCTATCATGATGACCAAATCTAACTAAGAATCATTAACATATAACCCTCCATTCCATTTGTATTCTTGTGTCGATCTACAAGCCACTTAAATGCTACTAATGTATCTGCTTCCACCATTACACCAAGCCAGCCATTCCTTGCACCTACAATCTCTGCATAAAATATTTGCCCCACACATCTCTCTTAAACTTCCTTTACCCTCACCTTAAATACAAACGCTCTAGTGTGTGGAAAAAGAATTGATTGTCCCTCCTATCAACGTCTCTCATGATTTTGTTTTCAGCTCCATCAGATCCCTCCTCAACCTTCTACACTACAGAGAAAACAGCTCAAATTTCTCCAAATTCTCCCATACTCCTTCCTTCTAAACAAGATAATATGGTGGTCAACCTCTTCTGTTCCTTTTCCAATGCCTCTGCATCTTTCCTGTAAGAGGATGACTAGAATTGCATATAGTATTCCAAGTGTAAACTAACTAGAGTTTTATATAACTGCAACATGACCTCTTTACTTTTAAACTTGATGTCGAATGAAGCCATGCCTTCTTTACCACTCTATCTACTTGCATGACAACTTTCAATGAGCTACGGACCAGGATCCTTCGATCTTTCTGTACATCAATATTTTGAAGAGCCCTATTATTACATTTGACCTCCCAAAGTGTAAAATGTCATACTTACCCAGATTAAACTCCATCAGCCCATATCAGCAACTGGTCTACAGCCTATTGATTTTTTGATAGCCTTCCACAATATTCACAACTCCACCAATCTTTGTACCATTTGCAAACTTACTTGCCCACCTACCCACTTTTCCATCTGATATTTATGTATTTCATAAACAACAGGAGTCCCTACATCAGTCCATGCAGAACACCACTTTTCGTAGCCTCCAGCCCAAATAATAGCCTTCCATCACTACCCTCTGTCTTCAATGAGCCACCCAATTTCATTTCTAAATATCAACTCACTATGGATCCCATGCATCTGCACCTTTTAAATCAGCCTACCATGAGGGACCTTGTCAAACGCCTTGCCAAAGTCCACAAGGAAAGCATCCACTGCCCTCCACTCTTCACTATCTTTGTCACCTCCTCAAAAAGCTCAATCAAATTCAAAGTGGGTCTTTCATCCAAGCCTTGGAATGACCTCCCCCTAATGGAGCCATGTTGACTGCCTCTAATCTGGGCAAGAGTTTCCACATGTGCAAAAATTCTATCACAAAGTTTCCTTTCCAATAGTTTCCCTTTCACTGACATGAGGCTGACTGGGCTATATTTTCGTAGATTATCCTTTTTACCCTTCTTGAAAAAAGTATATCATTAGCCACTCTGGGAATCCTCCTCTTCAAACATTCTTGAGGAGCCCAGAGGAACTTTTCTATGGTCTCTAGGCAAATGATAACATCAGACTTACCTCATTAGAAACCTTCATCTCCATTTGCACTGAAAATTTCCATCATTTGGGGACCTACACCTATAATTAGAGAATAACTGACTGTCTGCAATGCTATCCATAAACAGGTCTATTCAAAATAGCTGCAGCTATAACATAAGGATCATAAGGCAAATGGTCTTACTTTAATTCTTACAACCCATACATGCCAATGTATACACACTCGATTTGCAAAAATAATTGAATAATAATTTATTTACTCTTCCTTTTGTCATCGTCGTGACTATCCCTTGAGATTGAAGATGATGGCCTTCCTTCCATTGATCCACAGAGCAAAGATGCCTGTGCTATTTGTTTAATGTGTAATTGATGTTGCTCTCCAAGAACGACATGATACTTCACAAATCAATCAACTAATTCCAATGGCATGGAAACCATGACAATTGTAGCTGATGGATTTTTTCCACCTTCACAGCCATTGAGTTCGAAGTAACCTTGTCCGCCTGTTCCACTGTTGAGTTCTTGGTTGGATTGTTCTTTGTCAGGGACTTCACCTTCGACCTTACCACCATGGGTGGCCCTACCAGGAGCATAGCTGCGGACAGCTTTGCTCTCAGGATCTCAAGACCACACAAGCTTCACCACCACAATAAGGTGATAATTTTTTTTAATCACATTATGGGATATGGATGTGGCTGGCCATGCCAGGATCCTTACCTGTCCTTAATTGCCCTTGAGAAGATGGTGATGAGGTACCTTTGTAAACTGTTGCTCTCCATTAGGAGCTAATGTTCCAATAAAGTGTTTGCACTGAGGCTCAGAGATGTTGAAAGAATGGTGTGAGAATTGGAAGAGATCCTGTTCTCACTGCCTGCTGCCATGGTCCTTATTGATAGGGTCACTGGTATGAGAACTGCTATTGGCAGAGCCTTTGTGAATAATTGCAGTGCATTTTACAGACGATGCACACTCCAATCATTGTGGTCAGCTGGTGGAGGCAATGAGTATTCAAAGATGTGAACTTGATCCTGAACAAGCTTTGTCCTAGACAGTACCATAGTTATTGAGAGTTGTTAGAGTTGCACTCATCCAGCATGTGAAGATCATTCTCTCACACTTCTGACTTGCGCCTTGTGTAAATGCCTTAGGGTGTTTCTATTCTTGCAGCACCTTACATAACAATGCCTACTTCTGACCTGTACATGTAGCCATAGTATTCATGCGGCTAGTAGAATTAAGCAAAAAGTCAAACTCATGCAGCACAAACATAATCTATTTGGCCACTCAGACCCATGCTGACCTTTGAATACCCATTCATGTTGATTCCATGAATCAGCAAGGCTTTGATGTTTCAAGTTCTTGTTTGGATTGTGTTTTGAGTGTACCAACCTGATCTATGAACTTGCACATAGTGTCTCTTTGTTCCTCAGTACGCTCTAGAGTCCTACCATTCATCTTGCAACACACAAAGCACTGGAGGAATTCAGCAGGTCAGGATGCATTCATGGAGAACAATTGACAGTCAATGTTTGAGACTGAAATATTCCCGATGAAGGATTTTGGCCTAAACATACAACTGTCTATTGCTTCCCACAGACACTGCATGACCCACTGAGTTCTTCCATCTCTCTGTGTGTGGCTTCTTACAACATCTGCAGACTTGTTGTTCACCTTCTACCGTTCATTGTTTGTTTCCTGAAAGAAAAATCAATTATTTTCAATGTTGAGTCAAGTTACTTTAAATAATTTTGCCTTTAATTTAATTTAGAGATACAGCTCAGTAACAGTAACAGGCCCTTCCAGCAATTATGCCTGTGCCACCCAAATGTGTATTTTAATCTACAAATCCTGTATGTTTTTAAGGAAACCAGAGCACCCAGAGGAAACCCACATAGACATGGAGAGAGGCAGCACTGTATTTGAATTCGGGCCGATTGTGCTGTGACAGCCTTGCGCTAACAACTACACTAACTGTGCTGTCCTTTACAGATAAATAGTAAATTTAGTAAATAATCATAAAAGCTTTCTGGTAGCACAAGCAATCAGAAGACCCTGAACGAGTCCAATATGGGACATCATGTTGTGCTGTCTGAAGTATGATCACTGCTATTGACTTGCACCAAATCACAGACAAGTTATGCATGCAGCCCCAAGGAGGCTAGAAGCTAAGAAACCACAATAGGTTAATGCAGTATTAGGAAAGATATGAGGTTAATCTGATGTAATCCAGCCCAAAGAAGCAACATAATTGTACCTTAAGTAAATGCCATTGGGTGTCTCCATGGCTCTGAGTGGCCAATTACATTTATGTTCTTCCCACTTCTCTGGTTGGTGGGAATGTAACAACTATGGCTTCCCCCCCCCGCCCCCCAAAGCACAGCAGGGGCCGAGCTGCAAGTGCTGTTGGGCAGAATGGTGCGAAGAGAGGGAGCTCAGCAACAGGGAGAAAGGGACCAGACTGGACCCAGGTTCATTATAGGACTGAATGGAGTGACAGTTGTGTTGGATACTCATCAGGAAGCTGGCCAGTCCTACTTTTGATTTAAATTTTAAATGTAATTTGTTAATGTTAATATGAATGTTAAATGTTACATGATTGATGTTATAACTGTTCTCTGTGATCTTTTTTTTGTGTATCTAAAAGGGTGCTGCAGCCTGGCAACTTTGCAAGTCACCTGTATGGCTCACAAATTAAGCTGTGCACTGTACCTCTGTACATACGACAATAAATTATTTAATTTCACATCATGATTTTAAATGTGATTTCCCACATTACTGATTATGTAGTTATATAGCTTTATTTTCTCCTTACACTTGAATTACAGTGAATATTTAATATCTATCTTATTTATTTACTGTCAAGTTTAATTTATTTCTTTTTCAATCTTTTTATTGGTTTTAACATATGCAAATTACATACATACTTATGATAAAATGATAAAGTAAATTAATATTGAATTACAAATATCAAATAATAGTAAACAAGACACATATGAACCCATCTTATCAAAATGGAAGAAAAGGAGAGAAAGAAAGAAAAACATATATTTCTAAACTAAAAATCTAGCCCCATCCTATAGGGGCTGCTGGCCAAGTTAAGGAATCCACTACTAAGTAATAATAACAATGGTGTTAAAAAAAAGACCACAAATAATTAATCTACAAGTTTTGAAAATAATTTGAAAAGAACCCCAAAATAAAAGAAAATCAAAATTCATTTCAGTGGTAGAAGACCTATTTTTTTCTAGAGACAGACATGGCATCACATCTGATAATCACTGAGTATGAGTGGGAGGGACAGCATCTTTCCATCTCAGCAATGAGGCAAGCAAAAGCCCCACTACATGAGATTGTGAAGAAGTCAGTGGCCCAGTCTCTCCAAAGACAGCTAAGAAAGGGCTAGGAGTCAAGTTAATATCAAGAACTTATGATAAAGTGTGAAAATACCCCTTGTCAGAAATTAAAGAGAGAAGGGCATAACTAAAACGTATGATACAAAGTACCTTCCACAATTATACATTTATCAACTTGAGAAGAGGTGTTAGAATACAATTTGGCTAACTGAACCTTGGAAAAGAGGGCTCAATGGACTACTTTAAATTGTATTAATAAATTTGTTTAATTTAGTTCACTTAATTTACTATTAAAGTTTTTCTTTACAAGTAGCCATTTGGTTGAATCAGGTAAGAATTTCAGTGTATATGTATATTGTACAATGCACATAACAATAAGCTCATGGATCATTGTTATAATTATATTAATCCAAGTAAGTCTTATGAAGTATGTGATATGGCTAATAAGTTACAGAACTAACAATTATTGAATTAGATCAGACAGTTTACATTTCAGCACGACAGCTGTGAAATTTAAATGTAATTATATAAATTTGAATTTAAAGCTCGACTCAAAAATAGCAACATGAAACTACTGGATTGTTCTAAAAACCCAGGTGATTCCCAAATGTCTGTCAGAGAATTAAACCTTCCCTGGTCAAGCCTTGATACAGCTCCAGATTCACCAAAGTAGTTCAATATTGTATTGCCTCCTTATTCAGGGATGACTGGAGATATAATCATATAACTATATAACCACTTACAGCACAGAACAGGCCAGTTCGGCCCTACTAGTCCATGCCGCAGCAAATCCCCACCTCCTAGTCCCACTGACCAGCACCCGGTCCATACCCCTCTAGTCCCCTCCTATCCATGTAACGATCCAGTCTTTCCTTAAATGTAACCAATGATCCCGCTCGACCTCGTCTGCCGGAAGCTCATTCCACATCCCCACCACCCTCTGCGTAAAGAAATTTCCCCTCATGTTCCCCTTATAATTTTCCCCCTTCAATCTTAGACCATGTCCTCTAGTTTGAATCTCCCCCTTTCTTAATTGAAAAAGCCTATCCACATTTACTCTGTCTGTCCCTTTTAAAATCTTAAACACCTCTATCAAGTCCCCTCTCAATCTTCTACGCTCCAGAGAAAAAAGCCCCAGTCTGCACAACCTTTCTCTGTAACTCAGACCCTGAAATCCTGTCAACATTCTCGTGAACCTTCTCTGCACTCTCTCTATTTTGTTCATATCTTTCCTATAATTTGGTGACCAAAACTGTACACAGTACTCCAAATTTGGCCTCACCAATGCCTTGTACAATTCATCATAACCTCCCTACTCTTGAATTCAATACTCCGATGAACAATATATTTCTCCAGAAAGAGAGAGAGAGAGACCTTCATAAATGTGAAGTCAGAATTGAACAGGCTTATGTGCTGGAACATAGGTTATAGTGAAGAAGGAAGAAGTTCAGATCTTTAAAAAAAAAAATTTGGATTGGCAACTCCCCACGATCAGGTGAGATATACCCCAGGTTACTATAAAAAGCAAAAAGAGATTGCTGGGGAGTTGTCAATGATCTATGTGTCCTCCCTGGCCACAAGCAATGTTAAGAGGGAAAATCCTGGGAATTATAGGATAGTGAGTTTTACAACAGTGATGGGCAAGCTATTGGATAGGATCCTTAGAGACAGTATTTACAGGCATTCAGTGAAGCATAGTCTTCTCAGGGATAGTCAGCATGGCTTTGTGAGTGGCAGTTCATGCCTCATGGAGCTAATAAGTTTTTAACAAAGTGACAAAAGATACTGATGAAGGTAGAGTGGTAGATGTGAATGTATATGGATTTTAGTAAGACATTAGACAAGGTCCCCCATGGTCAACATTCAAAAAATCATGAGACATGTGATCCACAGAAACTTGGCTGTGTGACTTGACTGAAGTAAACAAAAGGTAGTAATATATTGGATATATTGGATATATTCTGCCCGGAGCTTGGTGACTAGCGGAATTCCTGAGGGATCTGTTCTGGGAATCCTGCTCTTCGTGATTTTTATAAATGATCTGGACCAAGAAGTGGAAGAATGGGTCAATAAGTTACAGCTGACATGAAAATTGGAAGTGTGTTGGATAGTTACAACAGCATATAGATTACTACAGCATATAGTAGGTTACAACAGCTTATAGACATGATACAGTGTTGGGCGGATAAGTGGAAGATGGGGTTCAATCAGGATAAATGTGAAGTGATGCATTTTGGAAGTTTTAACTTGAAATTGGATTGTTGATTGGCAGTGTAAAATGGAACCCTGGTACAAGCATAACTGATACATTCAGAATGTGTCATGATCCCTGTCACTATCCACTACCTCAATGGATATCAACCTAGTTTTCATAAGAGAACAAATTCAAAGTAAAAATGCTTCTCCCCTCCATTGATAGGTACATATTAATGATAATCCATCTCCTTCAAGCTTTGGGTATACAATGACATTTACCACCTTTTTCACATTGTTGTGTTCAGTGACATTTCTGAACAACTGCTCTCTTGTTGCCTTCAGTATTCATTGCTGAATATTTTCAAAGGAGCAAACTCATTTATTTGTGACCCAAAGGATGTAGGTTTAATTAGTAAGGGGTATGCTTTACTCCATGCAATCAATAATTTTGTTGATTTATTGGTATTTCAGAAGCAAAGTAAAATATGCATTTAGTACAACTGAGTCAGGGTGAATTTCTATTTTTTTTCTACAAATTGTAGCTTTTTCTTCAAATGTCTGAATCCTGATATGAATGACCACATTTTGCAAAAACACGTACTACTGATAAGTGGCATCCCATAGAACCATAGAAATTTAGAACATGACAGCACAGAAACAGGCCATTTGGCCCTTCTAGTCTGTGCTGAACTATTATTCTGTCCAGTTCCACTAATCTGTACCCAGTTCATAGCCTTGTATATCCCTCTCATCCATATACCTGTTCAATTTTTTATTAAATGTTTAAATTGAAACCATATTCACAGAGCTACAAGTGGAAGCTTGTTCCACACTCCCACCACTCTCTGTGTGAAGAAGGTCCCCCTTATGTTTCCACGAAACATTTCCCATTTCACCCTTAACCCATGTCCTCTGGTTTGTATCTCACGTACCCTCAGTGGAAAAAGACTACCTACATTTACTGTCTATTCCCCTCATAATTTTAAATACCTCTATGAAAATGCCCCTCATTCTTCTACATTCCAGCTAATAAAGTCCTAATCTCTTAATCCCTTCCCTGTAACTCTGCTCGTGAAGTCCAGGAAAATTCCTAGTAAATCTTCTCTGCACTGATATCTTTCCTGTAGTTAGATGACCAAAACTGCACAAAAAACTCTAAATTTGGCCTCACTATTGTCTTAGTTAACTTTACCATTAGCATTCCAATCATACTCAATACTTTGATTTCTGAAGACAAATAGGCTAAAAGCTCTGTTTATAACACTATTTACCTGTGATGGAACTTGCAGGAAATTTCAGGCTATGTTGACTATCCCCAATCAGTCCTTGGTTATCCAAATATTTGTATATCTGATCTCTTAGAACATCTTCTAATAATTTACTTGCTACTAACATCTGCCTCATCAACCTATAATTTCTAGGGTTACTTCTGGAGCCCTTTTAAAACAGACTAAGGTAAGCTACACGCCAATCCTCCGGCTCCACACTTATGGTGAAGGACATTTTAAATATTTTTGCTAGAGACTCTACACTAGCCTCCTTCAGGTCTGAAAGAATATCTTGTCAGGCCCTGGGAATTTATCCACCCTTATTTGCTTTAAGATATCAAGCATATCCCAGTTCATTTGCAGAGTCCATGACTTCATTGCTTGTTTCTCTTACTTCCCTAGACTCTGTGCCAGTTTCCTGAGTAAATACTGATGCAAAAAAAAACTCATTTAAGATCTCCCAATCTCTTTCACAGCCAACTACCCTGATATTTAAGGGAACCAATTTTGTCCCTTTTGCTCTTAATATACCTGTGGAAATGCTTAGGAATTTCCTTCACATTGTTTGCTAAAGCAATCTCATGTTTTCTTTTAGACTTCCTGATTACTTTTTTGAGGTTTTTTTTTGCATTTTATACTCCTAAATGACTCCTTCATTTGCTTGATGTTGCCTATACCTGCTATACGCCTCTCTTCTTCCAAACCAGATCCCCAATATTCCATGAAAAGCAATGTTCTGTATTCCTTTAATCCTGACAGGAACATAGAAACTCTGTACACTCAGAATTTCACCTTTGAAGGTCTTCTACTTATCTCGCACATGCTTGTCCAAAAACAACTTATCCCAATCCACGTATTCTAGATCCTTTCTAAATGCCTCAAAATTGGCCTTTTTCCAATTTAGAATCTCAACCTGAGGACCAGACCTCTGCTTGAAACTAATGTCATTATGATCACTGGACACAAAATGCTCCCTGACACATACTTCTGTCACCTGTCTTCTCTCATTCCCTAATAAGAGATGCAGTATTGCGCTCTCTCTAGTTGGCACCTCTATATGTTGATTTAGAAAACTTTCCTAAACACAATTGACAAACTCCAAGCCATCCAGCTCTCTTTTACAGTATGAGAGTCCCAGTCAACTTTCCTGCAGCTGACTGCTCTCTCTCCACACATTTGCTCTTCCAATTCTCACTGAATATTGGATGCCCTATAATACCATTACATTAGTATGTGAGGTAACAGGAACCTTTCCTGTTCCTCAGCACCACCCACATAGCCTCAGTACATGAGCTCTCTGGTCTGTCCTGCCTGAGCACAACTGTGATATTTTCCCTGACAAGCAATATATCTCCTCCCCCTTTCATCCCTCCTGTTCTATTGCATCTGAAACAATGGAAACCCAGAATTTTGAGCTGCCAGTCCTGCCCCTCCTGCAACTAAGTTTCACTAGCGGCTACAATGTCATAATTACAGGTGTCAATCCACATTCCAAGCTTGTCTGTCTTTCCTGCAATTCTTCTTGAAATAGATGGACCTGAGAATATTTCCTCATTGTTGAACCCTTTAACTTCTGACAAAACATGGAATCTTCACTTTATCTTTTTCCTCCTCCTGTCCCCTATCTGCTCTGACACTCTGGTTCCCATCTCCCTGCAAATCTATTTTAAACCCTTTTGTTATGTTTGCTCTTTCCAGAAAAACGACTTTATATGGGTTTAACTCTTAACCAACTTTATTTTCCTTCAGCTGTTTCATCCAACCTCTAACCAACTTCCCTTTATGTCACTTCCTGTTTCCGCCCAATCAAGCACATTGCATACTAGTTCTTATAACATACATAATAAAACATATTTCCCTTAAAAATATAACAAAACTACAAACATAATACTATGTCTACATAACTAAAGTATTTACATTCTGTGGCTAGTCTCTTTCCACTCAGCAGCTTTCATTCAGTCTCTGAGGTGGTTTAATAGTCCTTTTTGGTCTAGTATCTGCTTCCACCAGTGTACTGCATGCATTTACTGCATTAGACTTAGTGTCTTTCTGTGGACTCTGAACCATGTTCCTTTTCTTCCTGTGCTGGACCCTTTTCAAACTGACGGGTGACAGGTTACAACTATGGGTTGGAGCTTGTGGTCATAGATCCATGCAGTTCCTTCTCAGAGGTGTCCCTCCCTCTGTCTGGATCTGGTAGGAATGTGGATCTATTTCCTTTTGCATTTATCCTTGCATGGACCAAGTGCCAGAATTGTGATCTCGGATTTGAATTGCAACTCCAGGCTTCAGGACTGGTAGGCTTTTTGCAGTCTTGTCATGATAATATTTATGTTTTACTTTATCTTCAATTTTAGCCTGTTTGACCTTATGTTCTCCTTTGGGTGTCAAAAGATTTTCATGCATTGGAAGGTTGGTCCATATGCATCAACCCATCAGCATTTGGGCTGGAGAAAGGCCATTCTGTAATGGCACACTTCTGTAAATCACTAGACTTCTCTACTCATACATACTTCTGCTCTTCATCGACTACAACCCAGTCTTCAATAACATTATTCCTTCAGTGCTGGTTGAGAAGCTACAAACTCTGGGCCTCTGTACCCCACTCTGCAAATGGATGCTTGATTTTATCATTGGAGTAAGAGAGAGTGGGGTAAGAGCGGCCTTCAAGGAATAAATCTCGAAAGTGCAGAGTTTGCATGTTCCTGTAAGGATTAAAGTCAATGTTACCAGGCATAGTGAATCCTGGTTTTCAAGGGATATTGGCGATCTGGTTAAGAAAAAGAAGGAGATGTATAGCAAGTAAAGTATAGGCAACAAGGAGCTAATGAGGTACTTGAAGAGTGCAGAAAATGCAAAAAAATACTCAAGAAGGAAATCAGGAAGGCAAAAAGAAGTCATGAGTTTGCTCTGGCAGATAAAGTGAAGGTAAACCCAAAAGGTTTCTTTTAGTAGATTAAGAGTGAAAGGATAGTAAGGGGGAAAAAAAATTGGTCCTCTAGAGGATTAGAGTGGTCAGAATAGGACATATGTGGTAAATGGGAGAGCATTGATGAATACAGAAGAGCAGAAAGATTTAGGAGTAACGGTACATTGTTTCCTGAAGGTAGAAACTCACGTGAATAGGGTGGTGAAGAAGGCTTTTAGTATGCTGGCCTTTATCAATCATTGCATGGAATATAGGAGTTGGGAGGTGATGTTGAGATTGTATAAGACGTTGGTGCGGCCTAATTTGGAGTTCTGTGTGCAGTTCTGGTCGCCTAATTATAGGAAGGATATAAACAGAGTGGAGAGAGTGCAGAGAAGGTTTACCAGAATGTTGCCTGGGTTTAAGCGTCTGGAGTATGGGGAGAGATTGGACAGATTGGGTCTTTATTCTTTGGAGCATAGAAGGTTGAGAGGGGATTTGATAGAAGTATTTAAGATTATGAAAGGGATAGACAGAATGGATGTGGATAGACTATTTCTGTTAAGAGGAGGAAAGTTTAAAACAAGAGGACATGAGTTAAGAATTAAGGGGCAGAGGTTTAGAGGTAACATGAGGGGGAACTTCTTTACTCAGAGAGTGGTAGCTGTGTGGAATGATCTTCCGGGAGAAATAGTGGCGGCGGAGTCAATTGTATTATTTAAGAAAAGGTTGGGCAGGTATATGGATGAGAAGAAGATGGAGGGTTATGGGCATTGTGCAGGGAGGTGGGACTAGAAAGGGGTGTTTGGTTCGGTGCGGACTAAAAGGGCCTAATGGCCTGTTTCCGTGCTGTAATTGTTATGTTATGTTATGTTAACAATATGTGGAGCATCTATTAATGGGGGAGATTTTAAATAGTTTTTTTTTCATCAAGAAACTGACATAGTGCATAAGGAAAGAAGGGAAACAAATAGAAGAGTTATGGAAGTGATGAAGATTATGGAAGAAGATGTGCTTGATGCCTTACAGCAAACAAAGGTAGACAAATCACTTGGGGCAGATGTGATATTCCCTTAGATCTTGAGGGAGACTAGTGTTTAAATTTCAGGGGCCTTGGCTGATATATTCAAAATGTCCTTAGCTGCATGTGAGGTGCCAGAGGGTTGGAAGGTAGATCATGTTGTCCCATTGTTTAAAAAGGGCTCCAAAAATAAACTAGGTAATTACAAGTCAGTAGTGGGTAAATTATTAGAAGGAATTCTGAGAGACAGGATATATAGGTATTTGGACAGTCGTGGGCTGATTAAGGATAATCAGCATGGCTTTGTGTGTGTTAGGTCGTGTTGAACAAATCTTGTAGAGTTTTCCAAGGAGGTTACCATTAAGGTGGATGAAGAAAAGCCTGTGGATGTTGTCGACATGGACTTTTGTAAAGCCTTTTACAAGGTCCCACATGATAGGTTAGTTCAGAAAGTTATGACATTAGGTATTCAAAGAGAGGTTGTAAACTGGATTTGAAATTGGCTGTGTGGGAAAAAAACAAAGGGTAGTAGTAGATGGTTGGTTCTCAGATTGGAGAACTGTGACTAGTGGTGTGTCTCAGAGACCATGTTGGGCCCATTGTTGCTTGTTGTATATGATCTGAATTATAATGTGGTAAATTGGATCAGCAATTTTGCAGATGACAGTAAGATTGGAAACATTGTGGACTGCGAGGAAGGCTTTCAAAGCTTGTAGAGGGATCTGGACCAGCTAGGAGAACAGGCCAAAAAATGGCAGATAGAGTTTAATGCAGACAAGTGTGAGGTGATACATTTTATATGGGCAAACCAAGGTAGGGCATACACAGTAAATGATAGGCCACTGAGGAATGTGGAGGAGCAGAGAGATCTGGAAATATGAATACATTATTCCCTGAATGTGGCATTACATGTGGAAAGGGTTGTAAAGAAAGCTTTTGGTAGCTTAGCCTTTATAAAACAAAGTACTGAGTATAGGAGTTGGGATGTAATGTTGAAGTTGTTTAAGACATTGGTGAGGCCAAATTTGGAATATTGTGTTCAGTTCTGGGCACCAAACTACAGGAAGGATATCAATAAGATTGAGAGAGTGCAAAGAAGATTTACTAGGATGTTGCTAGGTCTTTAGGAGTTGAATTACAGGGAAAGATTAAACAGGTTAGGATTTTATTCCTTGCAGTGAAGAAGAATGAGGAATGATATAATAGAAATTTAGAAGATTATGAAATGTGTGGACAGGATCAGTGCAAGTAGACTTTTTCCACTTGGACTGGGAGAGATAAATACGAAAAGTCATAGTTTCAAGCTGAAAGGGGAAAGGTTTAGGGGAAATATTAGTGGAAAGTTCTTCACTCAGAGAGTGGTGGGAGTGTAGAATGGGCTGCCATGTGATGTTATGAATGCGGGCTCGATTGTGTCTTTTAAGAATAAATTGGATAGATACATTGATGGGAGAGGTCTGGAGGGTTATGGAATGGGAGCAGGTTAGTGGGACTAGGGCGATGATGGTTGGCACAGACTAGAGGTGCTGAATGGCCCATGTTCTGTGCTGCATCATTCTATGGTTTTATGGTTCTAAGACCACAGTCAGTACGAATTGGAAGCAATATCTCCTCCTCACTGATTATTAACACAGATACACTCCAAGTATGTATGCTAATCCCACTGTTCTACTCATTATACACCCATGATTATGTGGCTATCCATAATTGCAATGCTATCTACAAGTTTTCCGATGACATCACAGTTGGTGGCAGAATTACAAACAGCAATGAGGAAGGATACAGGAGGGAGATAGAGCAGCTCTTTGAGTCGTGTCACATCAACAACCTTGCGCTCAATGTTAGTAAAATCAAGGGGTAGATTGTGGACTTCAGGAGGGAGTCGAAGGAACATGACCCTATCCTCATCGAGGGCTCAGTTGTGGAGAGGGTCAAGAACTTCAAATTCCTGGAAGTCAACATCTCTGAGGATCTGTCCTGGAGCCTCCATGTTGATGCAATCACAAAGTAGGGTCACCAGTAGCTATACTTTGTTAAGTGCCTGACGAGGTTTGGTATGTACCAAAGACTCTCAAAAACTTCTACAAATGTACCATGGAGTGCATTCTGGCAGGTGGATTCATTGTCTGGTATGGAGGTGCCAACTCTCAGGACAAGAATAAGGTCCAGAGAGTTGTTAACTCGGCCTGCGCAATCACAGGCACAAGACTTCACTCCATCGAGGACATGCATGAGGCGGTGTCTTTAAAAAAAGCAGCCTCTATCTTCAAAGACCCCCACCATCCAGGCCATGCCCTCTTCACTCTGCTATCATCAGGAAGTAGGTACAGGAGCCTAAAGATGAGCACTCAATGGCACAAGGACAGCTTCTTCCCCACTGCCATCAAATTCCTGAATGATCAAAGACACTCCCTTACTTTTTGTGCACTAATATTTTTATTCATTTTTAATATATTATTGTTGTAAGATGGTTCATTTTACATGAAACTGACAGTTTTGATAATTAACTTTTCCTTTGTTTACATCTTCTTTATCATATTGATATACTCTGTGTATTTGTTTTTTATGTTAGTAATTATTATAATTACAACCATAGTGTTTTATTATAATAATTAGAGGTCAGTTTAAGAGCCAAAGACTCGCTCCTTAGCTGTTGTTGGGTGGCATCCCATGGGTCTCCATAGGCATCAGCAGCGTCCTGAACATTAGTAAGCCATGCTCAGCAATATTGTTTACTGCAAGCACGCACAGGTGCCAGCAAGTGGATGCGTGAAAGCCAGCACCGTTTGTGGTGCTGTAGAAGCATGGTGGGACATGCGTGGTTGGCTCGGCCCAGGCAGTAAACCATTGGAGCTGGGCCCAGCACTTGCACAAATGAGCATGCACGAGTGGGAGCTTAAATATAAGTTCCCCCTGTGCTAGTGGTCACTTGGAGATCTGAGGAGGATGGATTGGTGTCAAGAATTTCTGTTGACCATTGAATTACATTGAACAACATTTAAACAAGCTGTAAGCATCATAAGAGAAAGTTATGCATCCTAAAAGAACATTAAACTTTGTTGAACATTGTTAAACATCAATAAGACATTGAATATTATTAAATGACGTTAAATATCGTTAAGCCACATTAATTACCAATATTTTGTTGTTAAATATCAACCACTTCGAATGTTACTTTAAGACTTTCTTGGAATAATAAAGAGGAAGGTTTTATGTTACTGTAATAGATATGTGTTAATATTAATATTTATGTTAATATTAAGCTATATTTGTTATAAATTTATCATAGGTTAGCTGTGGGTTGGTTACAGGGTTACACACAAAGGTCAGTACATTTGCAGAGAACCATTGTGCTCAGAGAAGAGAGTTCATTGTTGCTTCTAGAAAGACAGAGATAATGGATCTGAAGTGGGTCTTAATTATTCAAGAACAATGGAGTGTTTGAAGTATCTAAGAACTGCTGAAGGAAGCCATTTGTCTCTAAACCAAACCATTTAAGCCTCTTGAACAGATATAAGGTCAGAAGTTGTTATGGATATGGAGTGGTTTTGAAAAAGGCAACAAGTTTGGAAGAAATAAAACTAATAGTCATGTGGTTTCCAAGAAATGAGGCTGTCACATGTTTAGGAGAAATATATTATTGAATTCAGACATTTTTGGATCAGTTTATAGAAGTTAAAACCCTGTGACACATACAGAGGAATTGGAACTTTGTGGAAGACAGGGTTGAATTACAGTAATCAGAATAGGTGTTGTTATGTGTTACTCTAAGAAATGTGGGACATAAAATAAGTAGATTTCAAAAGATAAACATAATTCTAACAGTCTATTTAAGATAAAGAGGGCAGTTTCATTTTGATAACATATTCCAAAGTCTTCATTCAAATGAAGAAGATTTGA
This sequence comes from Narcine bancroftii, assembly GCF_036971445.1. NCBI lineage: Eukaryota > Metazoa > Chordata > Chondrichthyes > Torpediniformes > Narcinidae > Narcine > Narcine bancroftii. The sequence goes on along the minus strand of NC_091469.1, from coordinate 361,218,983 downwards.
TTCTGGGAAGACAGGAATTTTATTCTCCTTTTCATAGGAGGTACATTGGTGGCTCAGAAGATGGTCACTCCTGCTTGAAAAATATATCTCAAGGACAACTCATCGAAATAAATCTAAGTTTAAAAAGGACTGAAGACAATGCTTAAAGACACTTTATAATTATTTCTGAAATTAAAATTTAAGACATTCAAGCAAGAAAAAAAACAATGGTGAAGTTTTAAAATCTGACTTTTCAGGGTGGGGCTTCATTAGACACACACATTTACACATAGTAGGTTTAAATTTAGAGTTAAATTTAAAGATTAGCAAAAAAAATGATGTTATTAATAATTTAATTTAAAAAAAACTATAATTTTGAATTTACCATTATCTTGTGAATTTTCCATTAGTTTGTAACAGTTATAAACAAAGGATTTAAATACAAAAAAAAATGATGCTTCTGCATAACACTGAATTTTGTGACTTCTTCATGACAATAAATTTTGATTCTGATTCTGGCTTCTGTGGAAATCCTTTCATCCATCATGCACTTTCTTCATAAGGCGCTTCACCTCCTTCACAAAACTTTCCACCAGGCCATTAGATTTTAGGTGATATGGGCTTGAAGTTACATATATTGCCAAAGGACTCGATTTCACTGCTCGAAAATTGTCAACCGTTATCTCATGCTACTTCACAAGAAACTCCATGCCTTTGCAAACACACTTCTCACCACATGCACTGTGTGTCTATCTTGTGCAGTTCCTAAACTGTTCTATCTATCTTTGCAGCTCCTTAGCTTGTGCTCATGTGGTCTCTGCTGCCCTACACCTATTCACAGCCTTTTCCAGGGTCAAATCTTTTTCACTCAACAGTCTTTCTCTAAGTCCCTTATCCAGGATTCCACAAACTATTCTGTCTCCGATGAGTGAATTTTTCAAATTTCCAAATTCACAGAACTTACTCAATGTGTGAAGCTTGGCTAAGTATTGTTCAAAGTTCATACCTTGTTTCTGGTCACAGGAGAAAAACTTGAATCCCTCAAATGTGGCATTTTTACTTGGATAAAAATACTCCTCAAATTTATTCTTCAGAATGTCCAACGTGGAGAGGAGTCACGTGATGGAGTAGTGGCCGGACGGTGAACTCCAGCCCTCTCCAGAAAAGTCGGGAAAAACAAAGGAAAACACAAAGGCACAGAAATAAAAGTTACAGAAAAGTGAGTATAAAGGTGGAAAGAAGATGGCGACAAAAAAAGAAAAATCGAAAGCAACGGTAAGAAGAGAGGAAGAGAAGACAAAGGAGGAAAAAGGTGAAGGCCTTACCTGTCCGAAGAGGCCCGCTGCGGAGAGAGAAACCCACTCCCTCAGGTCGGTAAATAATGGACTACAAAAATGGCTCGCTGAGCCGAGTAAAAGTGCGCAACCGCGCATGCGCGAGGAATCGCGCATGCGCAATGCGAATGAAAAAAAACACACCGACGGGAGGGGGGACCAGCTGGGGAGTCGATCTCCACAGCCGGCAACGACAGCTGCAGAACACCTGCAGCAAGAAGAGACCACAGAAGACAATAGAAACAAGAAAGAAGAGAAGGAAAGGGCACCAAAGAAACAACAGATGGCCAACCCAGAGGAAGAAGAAGAGGAAGAGGAAGAGTACAGTGAAATAGAAGAAGAAAAGAAAGGCAAGATAAAGGATATACTTTCTCTTATTAAAGGATACATGGAGTCATTTAAAGAATGGCAAACACAGGAATTTAAGGATTTAAGAAAAAGAATAAACAACACAGAAGAGAAAATGAATAAAATAGAGATGACCTTAACAGAAATGGGAAAGAAAATGGACAAGATGGAAGAGCGGGCAGTAGCAGCAGAAATGGAGGTAGAAGACTTAAAAAAGAAATTGGAGGAATCTAATAAAAAAACTAAAGAGACACAAGAACTACTAGCTCAAAAAATAGATAAAATGGAAAATTATAACAGAAGAAATAACATAAAGATAGTGGGCCTTAAGGAAGATGAAGAAGGCAAGAATATGAGGGAGTTTATAAAAGAGTGGATCCCTAAGACCCTAGGATGTCCAGAACTACAGCAAGAAATGGAAATAGAAAGGGCACATAGAGTATTGGCCTCTAAACCACAACCACAACAAAAACCAAGATCTATTGTAGTAAAATTCCTAAGATATACTACAAGAGAAAAGGTACTGGAGAAGACAATGGAAAAGGTAAGAGAGGGCAACAAACCACTGGAGTATAAAGGGCAAAAAATCTTCATTTATCCAGATATAAGTTTCGAACTCCTAAAGAAGAGAAAAGAGTTCAATACAGCAAAGGCGATTTTATGGAAGAAAGGATATAAATTTATACTAAAGCATCCAGCGGTATTGAAAATATTTATTCCAGGACAACAAAACAGACTATTCTCGGATCCAGAAGAAGCACGAAAATTTGCAGAACAATTACAAAAATAGACTGAGAGAGGAAGACGGGTAATAAGAGTTAAAATGATCACGATTGATATGTATGTGGGTAAAGACAAAAATAGACTGAGGGATGAAGACGGGTAATGAGAGTAAAAATGATCACGATTGATATGTATGCGGGTAAAGAGGTATAAGAGTGAATAGAGACAATGTGCATACGTGAATGTATCTGTACTTAGAGGAAAATATAGATAGTATAGACAAGAATTAATAAGGGAAGGTAATGGAATAGAGAGAATAAGGAGGGAATTAAAAGAGTGACCTTTGTGACATATGAAAAGTGAAATCTTTTCTGGGGGGGGGCGGGGTGAGGGGAAATAGCGGTCACTGCAAAATCAGTTGACGCTTGCGAGTGGATTCGCAAATCCAAATGGAGAGGGGAGATGTGGTTGTCCGACAAGGGATAAAGGACAACTCAGGAGGGGAAGGGGAGATTGGGGATAAATAAGATAGAAATAGGAGAATAAGGAAAATGTTGGATGTTGTAGGAATGTTGTCTTATAAAGAGTTGAAAATAAGAAAACAGAAATGGAAAAGGAGGAAAGGTAATGATGGAAAAACGGAAAGAGAAGATAAACAAAATATAAAAGGGCTACGCTGAACTATATGACTTTAAATATTAATGGAATACATAACCAAATTAAAAGGAAGAAACTACTAAATTTAAATGAATAAATGTATTCCATTAGAAAAAATAACATATAGGTTAAGAAATAATATTGAAATATTCGAACAAGTATAGGAGCCTTACATTAAATACAATAGCGAAAACCTACCGGGTACAAACATTACCTAAGTTGATGGAAGGAGAAGGAAAGAAAAGAATGGACTCCGTAGAATTTCTGGTGTATTTTTGTTGAATGACAACATTGTCTGACTGGCTTAATGCAACCTAGATTGTATACCTAAAATGGATGAGAGGGGGGGGGGTGGGGGGGTGGCTTGGGAGGAGGGGGGGGAGAAAAAGTCACTGTATATGTGTGAAAAAGAAATAGTGTATATCATGGCTAATGTGATTTATGGTGTGAAAAATAAAAAATTTAAAAAAAAAATGTCCAACGTGAAAGCAATTTCATCAATTTGAAAACTGTTATAGATGTCCAAGGCATCTTCACCAATCACATGCAAAAATATAGATGCTTTCCATTTACCATCGATCTCTTCCATTCCACCAGCTTCTAAATAAATGTTGAATTGCTGTTTGAAGCATTTCCAATTATTGGATTGCTGGTAAACTGCATTGATGTGGAAGGACTTATCCTATTCATATTTGCAAACTATTGTCTTACTCACTCAGACACTTCTGACACTCTGTTGTTTCTCCTATCATTAAGAAGAACTTTCACACTCAGCTGACCTTATTTTTAATAAGCTGCTTTAACAAACTACCATGGACAAACCTTCATATGTCACTTCCTATTTATGTCCAACCATGCATATTGCATGCTGGGAAATGTAGTTCTACATGGAACACATGTGACAACTCACCCCCCCCCCCCCCCAGAGCAGTGCTAGCTACCATTTTTACAATGGTATCAGTCCACCTCTACTTCAGATGCAAACCATCTTGTCGGAACAGGTCCCACCTTCCCTGGACGAGAGTCCAATGATGATCCAGAAACCTGAAGCCCTCCCTCCTGCACCATCTCTTTAGCCATACGTTATCCTCCTAGTTCTAACTTCACTAGAACGTGGGATGGGTAGCAATCTTGAGATCACAACCCTGGAGGTCCTGACCTTCAACTTAGCACTTAACTCCCTGAACTCTCTTTGTCGGTCCACATCACCTTTCCTACCCATGTCATTGGACCCTATATGGACCAACACATCTGGCTGCTCCCCCTCCCTCCTGAGAATGTCTTGAACTCAATCTGAGATATCTCAAAGCCTGGCACCAGGAGGCAACATGCCATCTGGGAATCTCAATCCCTTCCACAGAACTTTTACTGTTCCTTTAACAATGGAATACCCTATCACTACAGCTCACCTCATCTCGTCCCTTCCCTTCTTAGCCACCAGACAAGACACTATGCCAGAAACCTGATCACCATGGCTTGTCCCTGATATGTCTTCCCCTGCAACAGTATCCAAAGTGGTATACTTGTTATCAAGGGGAATGGCCACAGGGATGTCCTGCACTGACTACCTTTCCATCTCCTGTCACCCATTTATCTTCTTCCTCTGCCTCCTAGGTTTGATATCATCCCTGTAACTCCTGTTTATCAATCCCAGAGCCTCGTGAATGATCTGGAGTTCATCTCAAGCTCCAATTCTTTAGCTCAGTTTACTTCTCTCAGATAACGATACATTTAGACTAATAACAATATCAGCAAGACTAAAGGGATGATTATTGTCATCTGGAGGAGGGGCAGAGCTTACTTCCCTGTCTGGATCAATGGCGATGAGGTGGTGATAATATACATGTCTAAATATCTTGACCTGGTCCATCCAGTTGATGCAATCACCTAAGAGTTTAACAGAACCTCTACTTCTCAGAAACGTGAGGACATTTGGCAGGCCTCTAGCTTCTGTTAATAATTTCACCAGGGGTACGATTGAAAGCATCTTGTCACGTGCATCACTGTGCCTAAGACACAAGAAGGTGCAAAAGGTTGTGAACATGGTTCAGACCATCTCTCTCAAACCCCTCTCACTTTCAGCATCTCCATCTATAATTCCCACTCCCTTTGAAAACTATTGAAAATATTAAAAGAATCATCACCCTGGTTACACTTTCTTCACCCCCTCCTGTCAAGGACAAGATTTATGAGATGATGCACTATCAATTTCTTTCCTCCCATTATTAGACTCCTAAAGAAGTTAAATTATGTTGCATTTGCTCCATACTAACTGATCCCTCTCTGTAGCTCTGTAATTTTATAGTTTCTTACTTGTAGTCTTTATGAGATGACAACTACCCTGCTCACGAAACAACATTTATCAATACATTTTTGTTAGGTGGGACAATAAACAAATTTAATGAATATACTGTTTTGGAAGGAGAATAAATAATTTCTGAATTCTGTTTATTACAATATTTTCAATTTCTTTTTTTAAATCTGCAATTATTGTTTCAGATCGCAGGTGAATACATTTACTCCATGCCTCCACCCCTTCTCCAGCTACGCTACGAACTGTGCAAATCTTACTCACACTTTTTTTAAATTCTAGCTCACAATATTAGACAAACAGTCATGTCAGAATTAATTTGGTTAAAATATAATATATCCCATTCTACTAATGAGGGATGTTTCAGTATTTAAGATACTGAATAGTTCCCTATTCCCTATTCCAAAAGCAAGCTTCATGATTTTTTTTTCTAAAAAACTAATTTAACGTGCATTTAATTAAATTCAACGCTGAGCTAAACAAATCAAATAGATCAAATGTATCCCAATGAATTTCAATGACATAAAAATTCAAAAATACCCAATGTAATGCTATTATTATTGTTCAGATTTCCTTTCTGTTAAAATACAGCATTTCAAGTCAAGTACAATATGTTTATTTCAACTCAAATGTATCTTCTTATCTACCAGTGAAAATAATTGGATGGACTGAACAGAATTATTTGAAGCAATTCTGCAAGTGATTAAATGGATTAAAATATAATTATATACTACATGTGGTCTTGGAAAGAAAACACAAGGCTTCTTAGCTTGTATTTGTAAAGCAAATATTATTTTCTGAGAATCGGAGGTGTTAATCAAATCAAAACTATTTCTCTAGAAGTCACGAGTTTATAAATATACAGTATAAAACACCTGCAGATCTATGCAGTACCATGGCAACTCCTCCACAATGAGAGTCCATAACAAAACTGGAGAATCTGTGCAAAAAAAAACATCCATAATCTCTCGCTCTCTCTCTCTCTCTCTCTCTCTCTCTTATGCGGATGTAAGAAAACACACACACACACACACACACGCACGCACGCACACACACACACACACACACACACACACACACACACACACACACACACACACACACACACACACACACACACACACACACACACACACACACACACACACACACACACAGAGTCCACTTTTATGTATACTCTGACCAACTGAACCCCATATTATGATACAAAGGAATTGGGTTTGTAACAGGCGTAGTTGGGATGACTTTCCATAATGCTCAATATCAATGTTGTACAAAATTGAGGGTATAATGTATTTTAGAGTTGCAAATGACATAGTACTGATAGGAGGCTGCATAAAGATGAAAATGATTGACCATTCACAATATCAAAATTTAGCATCAGTGCATATGTGAGGACTTTGTAAATAATAAGAATGACTGTAAAAGATTCCGAGAAACCACAATTATTTAAGCTGATGATCCAACAATTAAAATTCAATGTGAGCAGAAGGCATTTCAGATTGATTGTTACAATTAGTGAACAACTCATTTACCATTGTATCAGTTGACAACCAATGCAGTGTATTGATAGTGAACTGAATGGACATTGGACTCAACATTTAACAGATCTGTTGCTATGACAGCTTTTCTGGCTGCAATGAAGCTGTTAAGCCCAGGAGATAGTAGATCCTGGTTCCCTCTGCTCCAAAAGTCAATATGTTTCAACTTTAATGGCAGCCTAGAGAAAGACAGAAATAACAAGCAGAATCAGATTTTTTTTTTCTGTGGACCAAAATTCTACATATATAGCTGCTATTTTGATTAAATGTGAAAGAGATGTCATGGTTATTTGCTGGGGTTTCACTCATTTGGACAAATAGAAACTCAAAAAGTTTCAGCTGGACATGCTCACTAGACAAGGGAACCTGAATTTTTTTTGATAATTTTTTTTGGTTGGAACTGGGCCTTTTTCGGATAAACAATATTTTCAGATAATGGTCATTTTTAAAACAAAAAGCCCAGTAGCAACAGCAAATCACTTGTAACAACAATACGCAACAAGGGAAGGCTTTTAAAGCATGAAATAATGTTTAATTCACACCAAAATTAACTTGAACAAAATAATCGAAATTCTACTCAGAGGTTTTTCCAAAATTCCAAGAATTTCCAACATGTGGCTTCAATTTGGATCTGAAAAATATTGGGATAAATGAAGATTTCTGATTTTCTGAAATTCTCAATTATCCGAAAAAATTTTAAGAACCAAATAGACGTCACTTCTGGGTCAAAAAATTTTTGGATTAATGAGGATATTGGATTATCAATTTCAGATAAATGGAGTTGTACTGCATTTTCCTGTAACAAGAATTCGTCTAATTATTGGTTTAAATGATCATGAATTAACACTGAATTGTTTGGGTGGGTATAAAATTCAAGTACATGTGGGTGCCACGGTTGGCATATCTATTAGCTCAGCACCTTTACAGCGCCAGTGATTGGGACTGTGTTTGAATCCTATACTGTCTGTAAGGAGTTTGTACCTTCTCCCCATGTCTGCTTGGGTTTCCATCAGGTGCTCTGGTTTCCTCCCACTGTTCGAAAAGTAGTGGGGATGCAAATTGAATGGCACGGACTTGTGGGCCGAAATGGCCTGTTACCATGCTGTATGTATGCCTATGTCTGTAAGGTACTTTTAGAAGTGTGTATATGTATAAATCACTTTACTGAAAATAACAAGTAATCTATTAGCTTTAAAGTATAATGTGAAAGATGGTATATACATTCAATTTCTTTATCACTTCTGTCTAGCCAAATTGGTTAAAAGTGCAATGAGAGCCCGAATAAAGATGTATGATAGTTATATGTGCATAATTTTTTTCAAGATTGCCAATTATGTCCTTGGATTGTAAAGTTTTAAATAATAATTAGTTAAGAAATTTAATTAATCCAGTTGGTGAGTAGTTTAAGAGCGAGACAGCTGGGAGTTGATTTGTGGGAGACAGTAATTGGTAAAGGGCCAATAAAAGGAGGGTAAGATAAAGGAGCAGCCAGGAAGTGAGTGGATCAGGGAAGAAGTGGGGATACTGAGGCTTTGGCCTGTTGTGAGTTTGTCTTTAATTACTCTAATTTAAATAAAGAGGCAGTTGGGGTACTCCTGAGCTCTGATTGTGGGAGATCAGGGACAGCACAGATGTTCCTGATGACTACACCTGCAAAAGGTGCACCCAGTTGCATCTCCTGAGAGACTGTTGGGGAACTGCATTTTCAGCTGAATGAACTGTAGATTGTAAGGGAGGCAGTAATAGTTAGGAGTTGCAGGGAGGCAGTCACCACTAGCAGACAGGAGTCAGGGAACTGGGTGACTGAGGAAAGGGAAAAGGAGGAGACAGGCAGTGCAGAGTACCCCTGTGGCTGTTCCCCTCAACAACAACAACAGCTACTTTGGGTACTGCTGGGTAATGATCTGCACAGGGGCAGGACCCTTGGCTCAGAAGGGAAGGGAAAAAAGAAAGGAAAGGGCTCTTTGTTGGGGACTTGCTGGTCAGAGGAGCAGATAGGAGGTTTGCTGGATGAAATTGGGGCTCCTGGTTAGTTTGTTACCTCCCAGGTGCCAGGGTCAGAGATGTGTCTGATGAAGTCCACAGCATTCTGAAGGGGGAGGGTGAGCAGCCAGAAGTTATGGTCCACATGGGGACCAATGACATAGTTAGAAGTGAAGATGAGGTCCTGAAGAAGGATTATATAGAATTTGGAAAGAAGTTGAAAAGCAGGACCTCAAGGGTGGCAATCTCAGGATTTCTGCCTATGCCATGCACTAGTGAGGGTAGAAATAGGAAGTTGTGGAGCACCGGGGGCAGGGGTTTAGACTTCTGGATCAATGGGATCTCTTCTGGGGAAAGTCAGATCTGTACAAAAGAGATGGGCTGCACTTGAACTGGAAGGGACCAATATCCTGGCGGGCAGGTTTGCTAGAGCTGTTGGGGAGGGTTTAAACTAGTTTACTGGGGAGTGGGAATCAGAATGAGAGTATGGAGATTAGGGAGGAAGACAGGAGGGAAGGGAGGAAACAGAACATGAAAATCAATAAAGGAGGAAAAGAGGTAAAAGTAGATGGTAACCAAAGGAGTATTTGTGGAGAACATTCTCTGAAGTACATATATTTTAATGCAAGGAGCATAGTAAATAAGGAGGATGAGCTTAAGGCATGGATCGCCACATGGAATTATGACATTGTGGCCATCAGTGAAACTTGGTTGCAGGAAGGGAACGTTTGGCAGTTAAATATTCCAGGATTCTGTTGTTTTAGGCATGATAGAATAGGGGGGATAAAAGGTGGAGGAGTTGCATTGATTATTAGAGAGAACATTACAACAGTGCTGTAGCAGGATGGTTTGATGGGATTATCCAGTGAGGCTATTTAGGTAGAACTGAAGAATGGCAGAGGCATGAAACCATTAATGGGAGTGTATTATAGACCACCAAATGGGCTGAGAGAATTAGAGGTATAAATTTGTAAGGAGACTGCATATATGTGGTAGTTATGGGAGATTTTAACTTTCTGCACATTAACTGGGACGCCCATACAATAAGAGGATTGGATGGGGTAGAGTTTAAGTGTCTTCCGGAAAGTTTTCTTAATCAGTACGTAGAATAACCAGCTCGAGAGGGGGCAGTATTGGATCTTCTATTATGGAATGAAATAGGTCAGATGACAAAGTTTTGTGTTGGGGAGTGATCACAATACTTTGGGTCGAGTGATCACAATACTATTAGTTTTAGGCAAATAATGGAAAATAATAGAGATGGCTGAGGTTCTTGATTGGAAGAAAGCAAATATTGAGACGATGAGAAAAGATTTGGAGGATGTGGATTGGGAAGGATGTAGCAAATAAATGGAGGACATTCAAAGGAGAAGTTCTGAGAGCATAGAGTTGGTATGGTATGTCCCTGTGAGGATTAAAGGAAAAGTTAGAAACTGTAGGGACCCTTGGTTTTAAAAGATATTGGGAACTTGATCTGGAGAAAGAGGGATGTGTGCAACAGGTATAAACAGCAGGGAATAGTGAATTGCTTGAGGAATATAAGGAACGTATTTAAAAAAAAAAAAAAAAAAATCTTAATAAGGAAATTTGTACGGCTAAAAGGAGATGTAAAGCTGCTTTGGCAGGCAAAGTAAAATTAAATCCAAAGGGTTTCTATAGATACATTTAAAACTAAAAGAATAATGAGGGATTAAATTAGGCCCCTTGAAGATGAAGGGGTAGGCTCTGAGAAAAGTCAGAAGAGATAAGAGAAATTTTAAATGATTTTTTTTCTTCAGTATTCACTAATGAAAAGAATATTGAGTCAGATGAAGTGAATAAATATGGTAGGGAGGTCATGAATAATATAAGAATTAATGAGGAGGTAGTGTTGTCTATATTAAAAAGGATCAAGGTGGATAAATCTCCGAGTCCTGACAAAATATTCCCTGGACCCTGAGGGAGGTTAGTGAACAAATTATGGGGGCGTTGACAGAAATATTTAGAATGTCACTGGCTACAGGGGAAGTGTAGGAGGATGGGAGGGAGGGTCATGTTGTTCCTCTGTTCAAAAAAGGCTCCAAAAGTAAATCTGGTAATTATAGGCCTGTATGTCTGACATTGGTGGCGGGAAAATTAATGGAAAGTGTTCTTGGAGATGGTATATACAACTATTTGGAAGGACAGGGATTGATTCGGAGCAGTCAGCATGGTTTTGTATGGGAAGATCATGTTTAACTAATCATGTTTTTTGAGGAGGTCACTAAAAAGGTTGATGAGGGGAAGGCAGTGGATGTTGTCAATTTAGACTTTAGTAAGGCTTTTAACTAACCCATAAAAGGTTAGTAAGGAAGGTGGAAGCTCTAGGTAATAATGATGAAGTAGTGAGATGGATTCAACAATGGTTGGATGGGAGATGCCAGAGAGTAGTGGTAGAAAATTGTTTGTCGAATTGGAGGCCGGTGGCGAGTGGAGTGCCTCAGGGATCAGTACTGGGTCCACTGCTGTTTGTCATGAATTAACGATCTAGATGATAGGGTGGCAAATTGGATTAGTAAATTTGCTGATGATACAAAGGTTTGCATTGTGGACAGTGAGGAAAGTTATCAAATCTTATAGGGTGTTATAGGACAGTTAGAAGAGTGGGCTGAAAGATGGCAGATGAAGTTTAATACTGATAAATGCAAGGTTCTACATTTGGTAGGATTAATCAAAATAGGACATACATATTAAATGGTGGACATTTGAGGAGTGCAGTGGTACAAATGGATTTAGGAGTCATGGTACATAATTCCCTGAAAGTTAAATCACATGTGGATAGGGTGCTGAAGAAGGCATTTAGTATGTTGCCTTTCATAAATCAGAGAATAGAACACAGGAGTTGGGATGTTATGTTAAAGTTGTACAAGGCATTGGTGAGGCCATATTTGGAATACTGTGTGCAGTTTTGGTCACCAAATTACAGGAAGGATATAAGGAGAATAGAGAGACTGCAGGGGAAGTTTACGAGAATGCTGGTGGGGTTTCAGGGTTTGAGTTACAGGGAAAGGTTGAGCAGGCTGGGACTTTATTCCCTGGAGTGTAGATGATTGAGGGGTGATTTGATAGAGATATTCAAAATTATATGGGGGACAGATAGAGTCAATATGGATAAGCTTTTTGCATCGAGAGCGGGGAGATTCAAACAAGAGGGAATGGATTGAAAGTAAAAGGGGAAAAATTTAACAGAAACACGAGGGGGAATTTCTTCATGCAGAGGGTGGTGGGGGGGGGGGGGTGTGGAATGAACTTTCAGCCATGGTGGTAGAAGTGAGTTCAATGTTAATATTTAAGGAAAAGTTGGATAGGTATATTGACAGGAGAGATTTGTAGGGTTATGGGCCGAATGCGGGCCAGTGGTACAAGGTGGGAGAAGATGTTTGGCACAGACAAGAAGGGCTGAACTGGCCTGTTTCTATCGGTGGTATGCTGGTAGAAATTGAGAATCATAAGTTTGTCAGTTTAAAGGAAGAGAATGATAGATTTTGTGAGTAGGAATTAAATGATCAAAGAGTCTGTATGGACATGTGAAGGGCTTGGTTACTTCTTACAAATCCAAATTATTTTAATAACCATGATTGTATAATGGATGCATCTATTAGATTTGGTACAGGATACCATTTGTAAAAATGAAAGCATGTAATCGGAAGTAACTTTTATATTTACTGATAATCACTTTGAAATTAGGAGAAATGGATGTTCCTCTGATGGGAAGTGTTTAGTAGTATTACCAAAAGATTTGGATATAATGTACAGGATCCCTCAAAATTACATTCACTCAGCAGGACAAATTCCTGTCAATTTTATGAATTATGACATTGTTAACCCTTATTTATTTTAATACTATTTCAGATGAGCTTAATAATTTGATGATAGGAAAATGTTGCCACTGATAAGTAAGGCATTGTTATATTTGTAAAATGCGGTTCCATGTATTACTTTCAAAGGCTATAAACAAATTATTTGAATTGCACTGCTGTTAAATGTGACTATCTATGAGACTGTGTTGTCATATGGATTAGTATGATGCACCAAAGTTCTTAATTGTGCAACCACACCGATTCATTAGGTTCACCCATAGTATAAATTAAGTTACCAAAATATGCCATGATGCAGAAAAAGAGATAATAAATATATTTAAAAATATATATAAATAAATATTCATAATTGAGGTTAGTACAAAAAAAATAATGTTTCAATAGTGCAGACAAATCTCTTTAGTGGTTCTGGAGTCTATTAGGATTAGAATAGTAAGGGGAGATTCAAGTGCTTAATAGTTGTTGAAAAAAAAATTGTTCTTGATAGTGATATGCTGTACTTCAGGCTTCTGCATTTTCTGACTGAAGGTAACCATGAGAAGAGAATGTTACCGGGGTGATGGAGATCCTTTATGATATTGCCTGCCTTCATGAAGCAGTGCCTCACATATTTCCATTCAATAGATGGGAAGTCATTTCCCATAATAGTCTTGGCTAGGTTTGGCAGTTTCTGCCTTCCTGGACACTGAAGTTTCCAGCCGAGGATGTAATGCAATCTATCAATGTAGATTCCGCAGTGCATCTGTAAAAGTTTGAGAGAATATACAATCGCATGCTAAATCTCCTCTGACTTCTTAGAAAGCAGAGGCATTGTTGCACCATCTTCACAGTTGCTTCAAAGTGCCATCTCCAGGAAAGGTTCTCCAATATGTGGAGATGCAGGAACTTGAAGGTTATCTCCAATGAAGATAGGTGAGGAGCTCCTTGACCCCAGTGCAAATATCCTAGAAATTCATTCTGAATCCTAAATTGTCATATAAAGGAATGTGGTGCATTTTCAAAAAAAGTTTATCATGAGGTAAAACTTTTTGTATATTGTTTAATCAGCCATTTCTCTTAGTGAAATGTTAGTCACCCTCATTGAAGAAAGTTTTGATTGAAATTCCATCTTCATTACTCATATTGGTAAACAGCACAGCAAAATAGATTATGGTCTCTGGAGGGGGAATAAGGAAAACTGGAGAGGGTTTAAGGGAGAAAAGTTGTTGTAAATGATTATGATTTTGAGATACTGTATGTTTTAACATTGAAGGGGATTTCCTGAGCTTGGAAGCATGAAAATTTAAATCAACTGTAATCAACAGCAGGAATAAATAATTCAAGAGTAACAGCAGAGGAAGGCATATGTTGAGAGCAATGACATGCATCAAAACTAGTTATGCTGTGTCCTCACTACTCCAATAGTCTTAGTTCAGTCCTGACTTCTGGGGTTGTTTGTTTGGAGGACGAATGCTCTCCCTGTAACCCAATGGGATTTCTTTGACTGCTCCAATCTCCTTCCACAGCTAAAAGAGGTGCATTACTTAACTGGCCACTGTAAAGTGACACTCATGGCTAAGTGAGAGGTAGCATCTGGAGACAGTTGATGGGAATGAGCAGAGAATTTAAAAGAGAATTTGGTGCAGGATTATTGTAAATGCTTTTTTTAAAAAAAACTTTATTTGAATGATTTTTGAACAACTTGCAATCAAACAACAGAAAGAAATAAATTTATATATTTTTTTAAACTCCTCCCCACCCTCCCACCCCTTCAGCCAGCCCCCTTAAGGGGAGCCAAATATAAAAATAAAACAGAATACATACAGTATTTTAAAGTATTTCCAAATTCATATATTCCAAATAGAAAGACCAGATTTTAACAAAAATGGAATAATTATCATGCAAGTTGTATGTAATTTTTTTCCATAGTAATACAAGCTCTCAATTCATTATGCCAATGTACTATATTATCTTTCCAAGTACTAGCTACAAATTTTCATGCTACAGACAACACTAAGCATACAAATGCAATTTGAAATTTATCCAACCCCAATCCCTGCAAAGAGACCATATAGCCCAACAAATAAATCAATGGGTCTAATGGTAATTTAATTTTAAATAATTTTTCCAAAACCAACCTAATCCCTTTCCCAAATGGTTGTACTTCAACACAAGACCAAACGGCATGTAAAAAAAGTTCCAGTACATAATCCACATCTAAAACAAGAGTCCGAATTACTAAACCCATATTTTTTAAAGTTTTTCTGGAGTCAAATATAACTGATGTTAAAAAAAAATAAAAAAAAAATTAAAAAAAATTATAATCCCAATTCCTTGAGGGATAATACAAGTTAAATCACTTTTCCATTTAGTCCTAGACTTCTCCCATTCCAGTTTATCCATACTTTCTTGTAACAATTGATAAATATCCGAAATATAGCCTTTCTTTGGTATTGATTCAAATTTTGCAAACTTGGGTAAATTCATCTCCTTTCCATAATTATCTTTTATCAAAGCTCTGTTGATAATACACAAATAAAGAATTTACAGATAAATCAAATTTCTCCCTCAATTGAATAAAAGAAACAAACTGTCCTTCTTCAAAACAGTCCTGAGCTATCTTTATACCCTTAGAATTCCATCTCTTTAAATGATTATTGAACATTGAAAAAGGAATAAGCTGATTATTATATAAACAGGGTTTGAATTGATAATTTACCCTTTAATCTTAAAAGCATATTTCTTTTAGCCGATCTTTAACAAATATTTTAATACCGGCATATTACATTCTCACAATAAGTTCGTATTCCACTTAAATATAAACTGATATACATCAACTTCAGAAATACAAGCCATTTCCACCTTCACCCAACTCAGAGGTTGGTCAATATCCATGAATCTACTGACAAATTTTAACTGAGCAGCTTCATAATAATTTTGAAAATGAGGTAACTGAAGTTCATCTAATGCATATTTCCATGCAATTTTATGCCAAGTCGCTCATGCTAATTTTCCCTTCCATAAAAATTCCCACACCGTTCTGTTCAAATCCTGAAAAAAGCCCTTTAAAAGTAAACATGATATCGACTGAAATAGATATTGGATTCAAGGAAAAATATTCATTTTAATACAATTGACTCAACCAATTAACGTTAACGGAAGATCTTTCCATTTAATCAAATCCATTTTAATCCTTTTTAATAAAGGAACATAATTTAATTTATATAAAGACTGATAATCTGCATTTATTATTACTCCTAGATATTTAATTCTATTTGACCATTTTAATTTTATAATATTTTTATATTCTAAATAATCTACTTCCCCAACTGGCAGTATTTCACTCTTATCCCAGTTTAACTTCTATCCAGATAACTCCCCAAATTTCAACAAACAATCTTGTAAATATTTCAAAGACTGCTCTGGGTCTGTCAATATACCAACACATCATCCGCAAATAAATCAATCTTGTATTCATCTTCCACAATTCGTATTCCTTTAATCTTATCATTCTGTCTCATTGTCTGAGCTAATGGTTCAATAGCCAATGCAAACAAGGCTGGTGATAATGGACAACCTTGCTGAGTTGATTGCATTAATTTAAATGGTAATCATTAATTTAAATGGTAATGAAGTTTGACCATTTGTCATCACCCTAGCAATTGGATTTTTATATAAAGCCTTAATCCAACCAATAAAATAAGGGGCAAAATTAAACTTTTCTAACACCTTAAATAAAAAATTCCATTCAACCCTCAAAAGCATTTTCCACATCCAATGCAACCACCATTGGGTGGTTGGGTTGCTGTCTCGATGCATTGACCAGTGTTATCAATCTAAGGATATTGTCAGACATGTTTCTATTCTTAATAAAACCTGTTTGATCTATATGTATCAACTGAGGTAAATATTTAACAAGTCTATTCGCTAACACTTTTGCTATAATTTTATAATCTACATTTAAGAAAGAAATGGGTCTATATGAAGAGACTTTCAACTGATCCCTGTCTTTCTTTGGAATCAATAATTATAGCACTCAAACAAGATTCTGGTAACAACTAATCTTCAGTTATTTGCTGCAATACATTCCAAATATAGAAGATAAATTTTCATAAAATACTTTATAAAATTCAGCTGAAAATCCATCATCCCCTGGCGAGTTTCCATTCGGCATCTCCTGTATAGCTTCTGTAATCTCAAAATCTGTAAATGGAGCTTTCAATTCCTTAACCTCCTCCTCCCCTAAAACAGGTCATTTTAATTTAGATAAATAAGATTCAATAGAAGCAAAGTCCTGCTTTCCCTCAGCAGTATATAATTTTTGATAAAATGAATAAAACTGATTATTAATTTCCTGATGTTTATAGGTAACTGTATAATTTCTCATGTCTTGACTTTCAACAGGTTGATGTTGGATGTGTTGATGTGGCAGAAAGACAAAAGGTTATTTTTCAAAGCCCACAGTCAGGCCATCGAGCTTTCAGCACATGAAACGCACATTACTTTCTGAGAAGTCAAACATTTGGGCCGGAATATAATGATGAATTTAACCATTTCTTGAATCACCTAAAAAATGTAACCTGATATTAATGTAATATCATTGTTATATCAAAATTAGTCTGAATTCCAACTCCTAAGATACTCTCATACCATACAATTCTTACCAATGGAAGTAACTCCATTAGTTCAGGAGAACACAGCAAATGGCAAAAAGAGCATCTTATAAATCAAGATGTGTTGACCAGGCAGATGATTGATAGTTTGAATAAAAAATAAATCATTAGTTCTGGCATCTTGGACAACAGTGTTAGAGTCATATAAAAGCCTATTTACAAAATTACAAAACACCAATAGAAATCACATAATCATGTTATTATTCAAATGTTGTGTATTATTTTGTGAAGTTGTAAATCTTTAGTGAGATAAAGAATGTCATTTTAAAATGTAATAAGGCTAGTCATCTATTAATACCATTAACTTGCCTACCATTTTACTTTCTAGTCCATCAAGAATTTTTATTCTTCATATTTTAATTCAATAACATTTTATATTATAATTGTAATGTAAATTGTTATACATCACTTTGACTTTTCATAATTCAGTCAAAACTATTTATCCTGTAATGTGAAACAGAGATATCATCATTAATGTCAATGTAAAGTTTAGTTGTTGAGAAAATATATTTCTTTAGTATTTTAATGAATACCAAAGGCAACTAATCACTACAATCCAAATTTATAGGTAAAAGCATGATTGCATGTTTCAGAAGATTTCTGAACAGGTGGAATTGATTGACTACTTCAGAGAATCTTTGATATACAATTTGTGTTAATACAGAACTTGCAGATTGGCCTCAACTACACGTCTTTCCATCCATACTGCAGCAGCCGTAAACTAACATATTTCCTTTGTTTCTCCATCAAGAGTCTTTGATGAGAATCATTAGCTCTAATTCTCTTTCCACTGTTGCTGCCTGACCAGCTGTACCCAGTATTTTTTTGTGCTAGTGCAGATTTTTTAGTTTAGACATCTTTGGCTTGGCTTCGCGGACGAAGATTTATGGAGGGGGTAAATGTCCATGTCAGTTGCAGGCTCGTTTGTGGCTGACAAGTCCGATGCGGGACAGGCAGACGCGGTTGCAGTGTAAAATTGGTTGATTGGGGTTGGGTGTTGGGTTTTTCCTCCTTTGTCTTTTGACAGTGAGGTGGGCTCTGCGGTCTTCTTCAAAGGAGGTTGCTGCCCGCCGAACTGTGAGGCGCCAAGATGCACGGTTTGAGGCGATATCAGCCCACTGGCGGTGGTCAATGTGGCAGGCACCAAGAGATTTCTTTAGGCAGTCCTTGTACCTCTTCTTTGGTGCACCTCTGTCACAGTGGCCAGTGGAGAGCTCGCCATATAACACAATCTTGGGAAGGCGATGGTCCTCCATTCTGGAGACGTGACCCACCCAGCGCAGCTGGATCTTCAGCAGCGTGGACTCGATGCTGTCGGCCTCTGCCATCTCGAGTACTTCGATGTTAGGGATGAAGTCGCTCTCAATGAATGTTGAGGATGGAGCGGAGACAACGCTGGTGGAAGCGTTCTAGGAGCCGTAGGTGATGCCGGTAGAGGACCCATGATTCGGAGCCGAACAGGAGTGTGGGTATGACAACGGCTCTGTATACGCTTCTTCCAGCCTATGAGGCTGTGACACCCAAATACACCAATTTACCTACAAACCCCGCACATTTTGAATGGTGGGAGGAAACCAGATTGCCTGGAGGCATGGGGAGTATGTCCAAACTCCTTACAGACAGTGCAGGATTTTAACTCGGGTCACTAGCCCTGTAATGGCCTTGCACTAACAGCTATGCTAACCATTCTGCCCTGTTGCTCCTATTTTAATGCAGATATTGCTTTTAAGCAAATTGAAACTGTTATTGAAATAGTGTATCATTAAATGTTATGTTAAAATGTGTTCACTAATATTCAAATTATTCATTCATAATTATTAACTATAATATTACTTATTTACACAAAAAATTCCAATATCTTAATTAATTAAAGGAAGCAGAATTTAAAAGTTTAAACATAGAATCTTTAAATGAGGCAGTGCTTTAAACCTGTTGCTGTTAAGAAAAAAAATTAATTGTCTTATTGCAAATAAATAATGGAATCCCACTGATTGTCCAATTATTCTGAGTGTAGAATAAGTTGTAGAAATGAAGATCGACACAAGCATGCATCAAAATTATTGTGGATTAATTATCTGAAATTAAATTTATACAAAATGTATGAGAC